>NW_007379098.1:0-56061 GCF_000475195.1 Diaphorina citri
TCTCAACCACCTAACTCTTGATATTATGTTTTCATATCAAACATTGTTGAGGATTCTTCCGACAATGAACATTGAACAATCAGTAGATAGACGCTTGTTTATTTTCAAGGTGATGATGGTCATTATTTTGCGTTTTTCTAGAACATTGAAATTTAAAATAGTTCAAACAAAGAAAAAACATTCCGAATAGGACATCTTGGGAATGTGATACCTACCTATCTACTGAAAAGTAAATCCGATAGTAATCTCGTGTACATACTTGAAGTACCTACTTGAAACTTGAAGTATACTTGACTTTGTCATAATTCCACTGGATAAGTAAAGCGGTCTAACACATCTATCTCATTAAAGAGCAATAAACAGGAATTCTAATGGTCTTTACTAACACTTGGACTTGGAACAGAGTATCCATCAGCCGTCACACTATTAAGTACCATTAGTAAGTACCTACTGCAGTGAGGTCTTGAGGGACCACCAGGTTAAGTAACATCCGGCCTGGTGTTTAACATAGGTGCATAATTACTTATACCCACACCATGATAGGTTCAGGCTTCAGGTTACGAATAATGTGTACGAAGTTACGGATAATGTTAAAAAAGAAACAATTTGGTTTTTTATCTGTTAAAATATTGAAAAAGAAAACTTACCATTTTGTAGCTAGCTAGGAGATAACCAAGAAAAAAATTTTGGTCTTGAACATCTCGATAGCAGATTTCCATTTAATTAGTGGATGTGCTATTTTCTCACTTTATCTCACTTTCTCACTTTATACCTAAACGAAAAGTACTTTTCCTCTTTCACTCTATAATAAATTTAACTGATGACATGATAAGACACAAGCCACAGACTTGGAGCTTGATACTAATGACAAAAACCACAAAACCTACCTTGAACTTTGACACTAAAGTTGCATTTTTATATAATTGTCACCACGATCGGTGCATAATTACTTATACCAACACCATGATATGTTCAGGCTTCAGGTCATAATGTACGAAGTTACGGATAATGTTAAAAAAGAAAAAAATTGGTTATTTATCTGTTAAAACATTGAAAAAGAAAACTTACCATTTTGTAGCTAGCTAGCTAGCTAGAGATAACCAAGAAAAAAATTTTGGTCTTGAACCTCTCGATAGCAGATTTCTATTTAATTAGTGGATGTGCTATTTTCTCACTTTATCTTAGTATACCTAAACGAAAAGTACTTTTCCTCTTTCACTCTATAATAAATTTAACTGATGACATGATAAGACACAAGCCATCAGACCTGGAGCTTGATACTAATGACAAAAACCACAAAACCTACCTTGAACTTTGACACTAAAGTTGCATTTTTATATAATTGTCACCACGATCAGCGGGGGGCTTGACATAAGTTTTGTACCTGAACACAAGATCGGTGGACTAGAATATCCGGTCCTTGGGTGCCCGAATATTTTATCAGTGGAATTGAATACCGGCTACCGGGGGAACAAAAGACTTTTAGCCACTAACAGCCCTGTTAAGCTTATACAAATCAAATGGAACTTAACAGGCTGTTAGCTTAACAGGCATTCTAAGGACTAAAAAAAATATTGGTGAAATCCACCTTTACCTAATATTAACTGGGTGGATGATTTTAACAACATATTACTGTTCAGCAGAAATAAAATTTGTTTTCCCTAATGGTTAGTTAGGTATCTGGCATTTCATTGGAAATTGCGGATTTGAGAAATTTCAATCTTATTAGTGGATGTGCTCTTTTTTGCATTTTCGTTAATTTCCAACATTTCCTTTGATCTATAACTTTTGGGAAGAATACCTATGTTGTTCTTAAGACTATATATAAACTGACCTAACTATATATAAACTGTCTTTGCAAACACGACTGGTAGATTGTTAAAGAACGTCCTTTTCTATGTGGACCAAAGTTAACTCGCATTTTTGTTAATTTCCAACATTTCCTTTGATCTATAAATTTTGGGAAGAATACCTATGTATGTTGTTCTTAAGACTGACCTAACTATATATAAACAGAACTGTCTTTGCAAACACGACTGGTAGATTGTTAAAGAACGTCCTTTTCTATGTGGACCAAAGTTAACTGTTAGGAGTGTTAGTGCTAGAAAGACGAGTTTAACAATAGCATAATGTTTGTACAATTGCACATCCAGATCAACTGGCTATACATAGAGTTCAAGCTACAGGTATATCCTGCAAGCTCAAACTTTACATGTTACAAGCTTAGGTGTCAACGCTTATTACTTAGAACAATTTACATTCAAACGTATACAGGGTCAAGTAGATCATCTTTTTCAGACGGAAACTAGGGTTGTATTTTCCTTTTGGGATATTGACCACTGCTCTAATGGGAATCGAATGGAAGCAGTGGTCGATTTTCCAGTGGTCAGTTTTACGAAAGGAAAATACACCTTGAGGTAATAAATATGTAGTAGTGCTTTCTTTTTTCCTTTTGGGATATTGATCACTGCTCTAATGGGAATCGAATGGAAGCAGTGGTCGATTTTCCAGTGGTCAGTTTTACGAAAAGAAAATACACCTTGAGGTAATAAATATGTAGTAGTGCTTTCTTAGGAAGTATACTTTCGAGTAAGTATTTTAAATTAATTAACTGTACTTGTATTGTCAGTATAGGTAATGGTCCGTTTTTTCCGCCTTCATAAATTTCAATCTGCTTGTTTACTTGGGCTGTACTTTCAAAAGCTGACCTATCCACAACTGTGAGTCTGACATAAATAATAAATACATATGTATTATGAGGTTCTCGAGAGCACAGCTTACTTTCGATTAGTAGACAGCAGATTGTTTTCGAGACTCCACCAATCATCAGAAATAGGTAAGAGTCGAATAGGATAAACAGCTTGTTTATTTTCAAGGTGATGATGGTCATTATTTTGCGTGTTTCTAGAACATTGAAATTTAAAATAGTTCAAACAAAGAAAAAAACATTTCGAATAGGACATCTTGGGAATGTGATACCTATCTACTGAAAAGTAAATCCGATAGTAATCTCGTGTACATACTTGAAGTACCTACTTGAAACTTGAAGTATTCTTGACTTTGTCATAATTCCACTGGATAAGTAAAGCGGTCTAACACATCTATCTCATTAAAGAGCAATAAACAGGAATTCTAATGGTCTTTACTAACACTTGGACTTGGAGCAGAGTATCCATCAGCCGTCACACTATTAGTAAGTACCTACTGCAGTGAGGTCTTGAGTGACCACCAGGTTAAGTAACATCCGGCTTGGTGTTTAACATATATGTATAGGTGCATAATTACTTATACCCACACCATGATAGGTTCAGGCTTCAGGTTACGAATAATGTGTACGAAGTTACGGATAATGTTAAAAAAGAAACAATTTGGTTATTTATCTGTTAAAATATTGAAAAAGAAAACTTACCATTTTGTAGCTAGCTAGCTAGAGATAACCAAGGAGATTTTTTTGGTCTTGAACCTCGATAGCAGATTTCTATTTAATTAGTGGATGTGCTATTTTCTCCATTTATCTTTTAGTAAACGAAAAGTACTTTTCCTCTTTCACTCTATAATAAATTTAACTGATGACATGATAAGACACAAGCCAGACCTGTAGCTTGATACTAATGACAAAAACCACAAAACCTACCTTGAACTTTGACACTAAAGTTGCATTTTTATATAATTGTCACCACGATCAGCGGGGGGCTTGACATAAGTTTTGTACCTGAACACACAAGATCGGTGGACTAGAATATCCGGTCCTTGGGTGCCCGAATATTTTATCGGTGGAATTGAATACCGGCTACCGGGGGAACAAAAGACTTTTAGCCACTAACAGCCCTGTTAAGCTTATACAAATCAAATGGAACTTAACCCGGCTACCGGGGGAACAAAAGACTTTTAGCCACTAACAGCAGAAATAAAATTATTTACTGTTCAGCAGAAATAAAATTATTTGTTTTCCCTAGTGGTTAGTTAGGTATCTGGCATTTCATTGGAAATTGCGGATTTGAGAAATTTACCTATTAACTGGGTGGATCATTTTAACAACATATTACTTTTCAGCAGAAATAAAATTTGTTTTCCCTAATGGTTAGTTAGGTATCTAGCATTTCATTGGAAATTGCGGATTTGAGAAATTTCAATCTTATTAGTGGATGTGCTCTTTTTCGCATTTTTGTTAATGTCCAACATTTCCTTTGATCTATAACTTTTGGGAAGAATACCTATGTTATTCTTAAGACTGACCTAACTATATATAAACTGTCTTTGCAAACACGACTGGTAAATTGTTAAAGAACGTCCTTTTCTATGTGGACCAAAGTTAACTGTTAGGAGTGTTAGTGCTAGAAAGACGAGTTTAACAATAGCATAATGTAGAATTGTGCATATCTCATACATACTTACCTTCTCTCTTCTCAAAGTAATATGAAGGTTGTACCCGGTTCTAGAATTGTGCATAACTCATACATACTTACCTGTCTCTCTTCTCAAAGTAATATGAAGGTTGTACCCGGTTTATTTGTGACACTGTTGTGATCTTTGTCTCACGAACTATTTTGCATGTGGCCGAGGTTCATAACGCCATGGTCTGTGGACTGAGCACACTTGATATGTCTCATGTGTCTGGGAAGTCCGAGATCCGTGTATTAATATGATAATTACCTACCTATTATGCTGCACTTAACAAAATTCGCAATTTAACTAGTTGTCCAAAAGCTCTCTTCCTCTTCATATGTACATAAATATCTACTTGTAGTTGCAATTTAACTACATAGTTGTCCAAAAGCTCTCTTCCTCTTCTTATGTACATAAATATCTACTTGTAGTCTACAAGTAGAATAAACGCTAAGTTGGTATGTGTAATAATGGGCTGTTGTGTGGAGGGTAACTTAACTAGTAAGCGAGGTTAACGCGTTAACGACAGAGGCATTCTCAACCACCTAACTCTTGATATTATGTTTTCATATCAAACATTGTTGAGGATTCTTCCGACAATGAACAAATATCTACTTGTAGTCTATAAGTAGAATAAACGCTAAGTAGGTATGTGTAATAATGGGCTGTTGTGTGGAGGGTAACTAGTAAGCGAGGTTAACGACAGAGGCATTCTCAACCACCTAACTCTTGATATTATGTTTTCATATCAAACATTGTTGAGGATTCTTCCGACAATGAACATTGAACAATCAGTAGATAGACGCTTGTTTATTTTCAAGGTGATGATGGTCATTATTTTGCGTTTTTCTAGAACATTGAAATTTAAAATAGTTCAAACAAAGAAAAAAACATTCCGAATAGGACATCTTGGGAATGTGATACCTATCTACTGAAAAGTAAATCCGATAGTAATCTCGTGTACATACTTGAACACTTGAAGTACCTACTTGAAACTTGAAGTATACTTGACTTTGTCATAATTCCACTGGATAAGTAAAGCGGTCTAACACATCTATCTCACATTACTTAAACGTTTGAAAGTCCTGATAGAATCCGCGAAAGCCCAAAACGTGAAATTTTACTAACTTTAATTTTACTTTCCAACTCTCCATGATAAGCATGGGCCCTATCTCAAGGTGTAGGGAAGATTGGAGGTTTAAAGTCCCTCTTGGTCTCCCAGAACCAACATCTGGGCTCGTTTCATATCAATCTGGGCTTCTTCAATTCTTCATTGTCCACTGTAGAATTGTGCATAACTCATACATACTTACCTTCTCTCTTCTCAAAGTAATATGAAGGTTGTACCCGGTTTATTTGTGACACTGTTGTGATCTTTGTCTCACGCATTTTTGTGTCCATTCCAAGAATCAAAACACAAGTTCTGTGTTCCTGTTGGAATCTTTTCCTTCTGTATATCCTCCTGCATCTTCATTGCCAATTCCCGTCATTTGCATAATCTCAGTATCAGCTAACCTTTAATTACCGACCAAACTGGTCAGAAAACTGACTCGTCCTTTGAAGAATATTATTTGTCCTATTATTACGATGCGATGATTTGAATCTTTACATTCTTTACCTATCTACCTACCTACGGTACATGGCCCATCAATGTTTAGGCCAATAGACCAAGTATTATTTTTTGAACTTTGATGCTGACTCGTCCCTTGAAGAATATTTGTCCTATTATTACGATGCGATGCTTTGAATCTTTACATTCTTTACCTATCTACCTACCTACGGCATATGACCCATCAATGTTTAGGCCAATAGACCAAGTATTATTTTTTGAACTTTGATCTAATAAATAACTTGGAATCTTAGAAAACTGAAATTGGGATAGGTCTACCTGTTCAGTCAGTGAAGAGATTACATATCGGAAATTTTACTCGAGACTGAACTTTGATCTAATAAATAGGTAACTTGGAATCTTAGAAAACTGAAATTGGGATAGGTCTACCTGTTCAGTCAGTGAAGAGATTACATATCGGAAATTTTACTCGAGACTTACCACCTATACAACTTGAGAGCTTCACCTGAGAGAGAACAGAAAAATATTATCCACTCCGGGCCTCGAGTGTCCAGTCCGGTAGATTCTGAATTCTGAGTACTATCCCATCAAGTTTTTAGATTATACCTAGGTAATTTACCTTAATTTAAAGGTAGAAAATTTTAAGTTTGAGATTAAACCTCTCTTCCTCGTTTCTATGTACCTACCTAGATGCATTTTTGCAACATGCTGCCTAATTTGGATGTTTCCACTTTTTTTCCCCAATTTCTTTGATTAGACACTTATTTGAATTCAAATTAATCTTGTTGTTTTAAGGTAAATGCGAGAGTAAAATATTTATTACTAGAGTTCTTTTGCCGGTAATAGTATTGTATGTTTATTACATGTAGGATTGGGCGGTTGTTTTAGACTTAGACAGATAATAATATTTTTGAGTTGACTCCTCTCTGATACAAAAACTGTTAATAAAATATGTACCTACTGGTACTTAGGTAAGTAGCTAATGCCTACATCGCGTCAGTCTACTGATAAAAGTTTGAATAGGTATTAGAAAAAAATTAACTGTCATTCTGTCTGAGAATACAAGTGTCAAAACTGTCAAGTTAAAAAATAGAGAAATAAAAAGTACCTATTCTCCACTTAGGTAAGTAGCTAATGCCTACATCGCGTCAGTCTACTGATAAAAGTTTGAATGGGTATTAGAAAAAAATAACTGTTAATCTGTCTGAGAATACAAGTGTCATAACTGTCAAGTTAAAAAATAGAGAAATAAAAACTACCTATTCTCCAGTCCTATTTTTCAAGAACATTAGAACCAACCTATTTTCTTTTGAAATTTCTCTGGGTGAAGTACAATATTTCGGACTATTGCACTCCTAGATTTAGATAAAGCCCTAGTACTAGTAGATACCCACCTAATAATGCTAAATTCTATTTCTCTATTGCTCATGATTTGCAAGCAGGAACTTTGGAGCAAAAGGAGTTTGATAGGAAACAGGTGAGGTAGCATCCAGATGATGAGCGATATACTCCATGGGGGAGTTGGAAGAACAATTTGATATGCACAATGGAATGTGGCAAAATATACTAGTAAATCTATAAATAAAGAAAATTTTACTTTTGTCAATACCTTGCTTAGAAGCAGGAATTTTTTTAGTTATCCTTACTCTTTAGGGATCCCAAATACCTATGTTGTTGGAAAAAATTCCGTCTTTTTGTCAGCTATGATGACAAGCCTGTTTTTGTCCTCTTGTCACGAGAAATCTGTTTAACCGATTTATACGAATATTGTATATTTTTTTTAAGCTTTTCGGAAACTAGCTGATTTCCGTGGTACTATGTTATTCTTAAGACTGACCTAACTATATATAAACTGTCTTTGCAAACACGACTGGTAGATTGTTAAAGAACGTCCTTTTCTATGTGGACCAAAGTTAACTCGTTCTAATTAAAAAGTTCAAAGAGTTGTGACGTCAGACTTAATGTCAAAATGCGCAGAAACGCTTGCGCACAAGGGTCGAGTAGGTAGATCTTTTTCATACTGAAAATAGAGGAGTACGAGTATTTTCCTTTTGGGAAATTGACCATTGCTCCAATGGGAATTGAATGGAAGCAGTGGTCGATTTTCCAGTGGTCAGTTTTACGAAAGGAAAATACACCTTGAGGTAATAAATATGTAGTAGTGCTTTCTTAGGAAGTATACTTTCGAGTATGTATTTTAAATTAATTAACTGTACTTGTATTGTCAGTATAGGTAATGGTCCGTTTTTTCCGCCTTCATAAATTTAAATCTGCTTGTTTACTTGGACTTTTGTCTGTACTTTCAAAAGCTGACCTATCCACAACTGTGAGTCTGACATAAATAATAAATACATATGTATTATGAGGTTCTCGAGAGCACAGAAAAAGCACAATGGAGTTTGAAGCTCCGCTATTTATCTGTAATAATAGAGACATGAATCAACTCATGATCCCGAGGAATATTACATATCATTACCTGTTATATTTATATTTATGTTAACCTCGCTTGTATCTTACATATGACAAAACATTACCTAGGTCGTAAGAAATTCCGATGTTATAAATATGATGCATTTCAAGTTTTCAAGCTGACCTATCCGATAGCTGTCCATTTATACGGCATGTTTGCAGACCCGGATGTAAGAGGACGCTTTGAAAAGTTCTATATTGTAAACAATGTCTTGAGAGCTTGAGACGTTTAAAGTCTCAGGTGGGACCCTACCCTTAGTAAGAAGGCTCACTCAATTAACATTTTTGTTGAAACTTGGCCATTATTTTGGGCGTTTCAAGAAATCTCCGTGTGGGGTTGGGTGAAGTAATCTATTGGGCACTCAATTTTTCGATTGATTGATTGTCAACTGAGCGAAGAAAGATAGCAAAGTGGGCCTTGCACTTTTCTCCAGTAGCTAATGTTCTGTATTATTTTGGTGATTTGGAAAATTAAGACATATTAAGACATAAGAAGCTGACTTAAAATTTAAATCCTAACAAAACGGCTGAGATGGTTTCCAACCCCTATTTGACATCAAAAATGGCTCAATTAATTCATTATCCTTATTCTTCTTCGCCTTTTCCCGTGTTCAGACGAGGTTGGCATTTCTCGTCAGCCTCTGAATCAGCCCAAGGGTGATTGCTTTGGGCTAATTCAATCTCCTACCTATTACCTACCCATTGTTATCGATTGGATACCGAACCGTATTCTAGTGCCAATATTGGGAACTAGGAACTTATCCATAAAGAATTGTGCAGGACCGTCACGTCGCTTTTAATTTTTCTTCTTTATGGCTAAACTTTTGCAATATGTTCATAAAAAGAATTAAGATAGCAATCTCTCAGGCTAAAATGCAACATGTTAATGTAAGAGAGAGAGAGAGAGAGAGAGAGAGAGAGAGAGAGAGAGAGAGAGAGAGAGAGAGAGAGAGAGAGAGAGATACGGCATGTTTGCAGACCCGGATGTAAGGGGACGCTTTGAAAAGTTCTATACGGTAAACAATGTCTTGAGAGCTTGAGACGTTTAAAGTCTCAGGTGGGACCCTACCCTTAGTAAGAAGGCTCACTCAATTAACATTTTTGGTCATATAGTTGGTTTTGTATTTGTATTTTGGTTCCATAGAATTTTACGACTGTCAGATATTCCAAACCAAAAACTAACAGAAAATATCTCCCAAATTTATCGCATACCTATCTATGACTGATTTTATTAATTACGTTTTTCCCCCTTCAAATTTAATGTTTTATTGGTAGGTTTAAAGATCATAGATTCAAAGGATTCAATTCATATTTTCGTTTGGCGATCCTGGTCTGGAAATAAAACAAATTTAATACTTAGTTACATACGTAATAAACATGTAATAATAAATTATCTATCCGCATGGAAAATATCTGCAGATAAAGTCAGGATGGATTTCATCACCGCAAAAGTTCAATACTCTTTCTTGTCTTTTGTTTTATGAACCCTCAGATTGATAAAAAATATTTGCAAAGCAACGTTATTTTCCCAACCATTTATTAAGGTTAGATTCGTACAACCATTCAATTTTATCTTTTG
Organism: Diaphorina citri; assembly: GCF_000475195.1. Classification (NCBI taxonomy): domain Eukaryota; kingdom Metazoa; phylum Arthropoda; class Insecta; order Hemiptera; family Psyllidae; genus Diaphorina; species Diaphorina citri. The sequence goes on from NW_007379098.1 coordinate 10,005, forward strand.
GAAAACAAGGGCGGAAAAGAAGGAAAACCGAGGAAAAAAGGTTCAAAGTAAGTGCAAGGGACCATGTAACTAGGCACCTATATAAAGGTAGGTATCAATGGATATTTTTGTTAGTGGATGTGCAAGTTTTCCCCAGAGTAGGTCCAAAGTTCTTTCAGGACTATTCTGTAGGCATTTTAATTTAGGTGATGGCTCTTTTTCTTTCAGTCGACTGATTCCCTAACTATAAAAGGTTAGATTCGTACAACCATTCAATTTTAACTTTTGGAAAACAAGGGCGGAAAAGAAGGAAAACCGAGGAAAAAAGGTTCAAAGTAAGGAAGTGCAAGGGACCTATATGTAACTAGGCACCTATAGGTAGGTATCAATGGATATTTTTGCTAGTGGATGTGCAAGTTTTCCCCAGAGTACCTCATGTCCAAAGTTCTCTTTTTCTTTCAGTCGACTGATTCCCTAACAATATCGATTAAAAGGTGTCTAGGATAGTGTAGGGTAGGTACTTCACAGGGTGATAGATATGTATTTTAACACCCTGTTTATTTCATTTGACTTGTTTTCAAATGCCCAGCATACCTGCACATAGGTTGTCAGGGCCGTTGTACAACACAAAATTGCTACCCTATTTAATCATATTAGATTTTATTTACTGTAATTTTTCATTGTTTATTTGAAATTTGGAGCCCAAATTCTTGAATAGATCATTCCTACTCTCGAATACTGTTTGTTGGTTTTACCTAAGGGTATTTTGCCAAGTCTACCTATATGTACCTACCACCGTTAATCCGCGATGGGTTTAGTCATTGTTCTTATTCATTTCTTCCGCGCTGACACAACAGTTAACGCTGCCAGTAAAGCGACTTTTCAGTCCGATATGGACAGTATACCTTACGTAGCTTGTTTAGTCCATCTACCGCAAATATTATAATAAAAGAATAACATAGAATAACAGGGTGATAGATATGTATTTTAACACCCTGTTCATTTCATTTGACTTGTTTTCAAATGCCCAGCATACCTGCACATAGGTTGTCAGGGCCGTTGTACAACACAAAATTGCTACTATATTCATATTAGATTTTATTTACTGTAATTTTTTCATTGTTTATTTGAAATTTGGAACCTAAATTCTTGAATAGATCATTCCTACTCCCTAACACTATTTCCTGATTTTACCTAAGGGTATTTTGCAAAGTCTCCCTATAAGTACCTACCACCGTTAATCCGCGATGGGTTTAGTCATTGTTCTTATTCATTTCTTCCGCGCTGACACTACAGTTAACGCTGCCAGTAAAGCGACTTTTCAGTCCGATATGGACAGTATACCTTACGTAGCTTGTTTAGTCCATCTACCGCAAATATACCAACCTCAGTCCCTGACTGTGGCCACATATACCGAGTACATAGCAATTTCTATATTTGAATTTTATAACGAGCTTCTAACCTATGCGTTCCTATTGATGTTGCTGTGATGTCCATTGTATAGAGAGAAATATGATTATAAATGCAGGTTTATTGTTTTTAAATTTAATAAGTTTCAGTTCCTACCTCTGGACTTTTTTTTTCTTTCTGAGGAGCTCTTCAGTTTTGCTGGCCACTCTTGGCCTGCTACACCTACCAGCGCAGTGTAGGTATTTTATTGATCAAATGCTAGTCATTTGTAAATTCCCGATTTCATTGGTCTTTGTTTTTTATTGTGACTTTGTGAAAACTTGAATTTTGAATTATTTGCCCCTTAAATGAAGTTCATATTATTAAGTTCTTACTTTCGATTAGTTGACAGCAGATTGTTTTCGAGACTCCACCAATCATCAGAAATAGGTAAGAGTCGAATAGGATAAACAAAAGAAATTGAATTACCTATCCATATAGCTTTCCAGCCTTATTTTATGCCCCTTGGATGGTGGTATAAAGTAACTAATACCCTGTACCTAACAACCCCTTTTTCAATGCTATTTGTAACCCAATCTAAATAGTTTTCAAGCTTTTCCGTTGTCAGAACATCAGAACTCTTTTACCTTTCATGGTGACATTTCTTGTCCGAAGTGGGGACCGAACACGGACTAACGGATTGTATGTCTTCGTATTTGACTTCAAAGCAAAATGCTACCAGAGCGCGACATGTTGTGTTTTTAATATGAATTGTTATTTCTTCAGCAATATTATTGCCCCGGGCAAAAAGTATTGACTGTTTTTTTTCTGTTCTTGTTTCAATAAAAATAGAGTTAAAAAAAGAGGCAAGAGACAGAAATCGAATAGTTACGTGATACGTGCAAAAAACTGTTCTTGTTTCAATAAAAATAGAGTTAAAAAAAGAGGCAAGAGACAGAAATCGAATAGTTACGTGATACGTGCAAAAAATCTGTTCTTGTTTCAATAAAAATAGAGTTTAAAAAAGAGGCAAGAGACAGAAATCGAATAGTTACGTGATACGTGCAAAAAAGAAGGAAAGTCATTGTGGTGTTTTTGATGTTGCTGTTGATGATGATAATGATGATTGATTGACTGGGAGGAATGGTTACCGGTCTGGCACCGTGGAGGTCTTCCGATATCAATCATTCAATTAATAGGTAATAAAATAACAATAAAAAACTCAGTCCTCTATTTTCTAGCAAATCGGGATTTTCAGTACAAGATCAGTTTATTACTAAACCCTCCTCCTGCTCAAAGGAGTTACCGGTCTGGCACCGTGGAGGTCTTCCGATATCAATCATTCAATTAATAGGTAATAAAATAGAAATAAAAAACTCAGTCCTCTATTTTCTAGCAAATAGGGATTTTCAGTACAAGATCAGTTTATTACTAAACCCTCTTCCTGCTCAAAGGACTAGCATCGGACGGGTTAGGTACCCTGCTCGTTAAATAATAAACTTTGCCTTATTAAATAGATAGGTTAGATATGTGTGTACCTTGTATAAATAGTCATTCAAGGTACCAATCTGCCTCCTTATTTGTATTTATATGTAAATAAAGAAATACTTCAAATTCCTCAGGAGAATGAACACCTTTTTCTTACGTTGAGAACTGAATAAATAATTTGGTTCCTTTTCCATGCTTACCAGAAATCGATAATTTCATAAGAGTAATTGGACACCGAATAATTTAAAATGAAAGTTTCTCTTTGCTATCCAAAAAGGTAAACGTATACTCGTACGTTGTTAGTCTATGTGTCTGAAACTCCGAATATCCACGGAAATTCCGTTGTTTTTCTGAAGGAAGATTTATAACGCATTGTTTGCTGCTCAAAGGACTAGCATCGGACGGGTTAGGTACCCTGGTCGTTAAATAATAAACTTTGCCTTATTAAATAGATAGGTTAGATATGTGTGTACCTTGTATAAATAGTCATTCAAGGTACCAATCTGCCTCCTTATTTGTATTTATATGTAAATAAAGAAATACTTCAAATTCCTCAGGAGAATGAACACCTTTTTCTTACGTTGAGAACTGAATAGGTAAATAATTTAGTTCCTTTTCCATGCTTACCAGAAATCGATAATTTCATAAGAGTAATTGGACACCGAATAATTTAAAACGAAAGTTTCTCTTTGCTATCCAAAAAGGTAAACGTATACGTTGTACCTTGTATAAATAATCATTCAAGGTACCAATCTGCCTCCTTATTTGTATTTATATGTAAATAAAGAAATACCTACTTCAAATTCCTCAGGAGAATGAACACCTTTTTCTTACGTTGAGAACTGAATAAATAATTTTGTTCCTTTTCCATGCTTACCAGAAATCGATAATTTCATAAGAGTAATTGGACACCGAATAATTTAAAATGAAAGTTTCTCTTTGCTATCCAAAAAGGTAAACGTATACGTTGTTAGTCTATGTGTCTGAAACTCCGAATATCCACGGAAATTTCGTTGTTTTTCTGAAGAAAGATTTATAACGCATTGTTTGCTTATAAATAACTTCATTAAAAATCCAATATTTCGTACGTAAAAACTTTTTTTAGGAAAATAAGCAAGGAGGTACCTATACGAGAGAATTACCCACTTAAATTGCAACTTTAGAGAAAAGAAGGAATTTAACTCCGAATTCCATTGAAGTTATTTATTTTTAAAGAAAAAAAAAGTTTTGTTAATTTTAAATTTTATGGTACCTACCACTTGTCATGATTGTGGTTAGTTATTCACATTTATTTTGTTTTTGTTTTTACTTTTAATATTTTTTAGCAATATTGTATTTAAACGTGTACAAGACTGTGAGAGGCATGTGCTCTTCCGTACCAATACAAAACCAACCATCAAACAACATTGTCTCTTTCATAAAAAAAACAACTCAAAATGAAAACAACTTGAACAATTTTAAATGTGGCTAATTTACACGCAGTGAACAGTGTTTATGTTTTGGCACAACCGAGACAAAAAAAAAGGTTCAACTTTGAAAATATTTGTATCATTTTGGGCATACCACAAGAAACAGAGAATACGTGAGGGGCATTCTACATGCCCCTTTCCATACCATACCACACGCTGATCAATTAGTAGATAGTGTACTATTTGGTTTTGATCATCTGTAAAAATCAGGAATGATTATTGTGACGGCCCCGAAGAATGAGAGGGACTTTGATTAGTGATTATTGAACTTCGAAAAATAATATAGGTACATTGTAGGTACCCTGGAGTTAGTTTAGGTACCTCGAGTACATTTAGATATTCCTACCTATTTTTCCCCTTCCATTTTTGGAAAATCAGTGGATGTGCCCATTTCACCTTTGGGGATTTGGAAGTTTAGTTCTACTGGCCCCGAAGAATGAGAGGGACTTTGATTAGTGATTATTGAACTTCGAAAAATAATATAGGTACATTGTACCCTGGAGTTAGTTTAGGTACCTCGAGTACTTTTAGATATTCCTACCTATTTTTTCCCTTCCATATTTGGAAAATCAGTGGATGTGCCCTTTTCACCTTTGGGGATTTGGAAGTTTAGTTCTACCTATATTTGGGAGAAATAGGTACCTACAATATAGGAAATTATGTATTTCAGAAATATTTTTTAATACTTACCTTAGGTGTGTACTTGAAAACTAAACATATGTTACCTATTTTTCCCCCTTCCATATTTGGAAAATCAGTGGATGTGCCCTTTTCACCTTTGGGGATTTAGAAGTTTAGTTCTACCTATATTTGGGAGAAATAGACAGAGTGAGTGTAGGGGTTATAACTAAATATGAGTAGGTATTATAGTGATTAAGAAAATTACATCCTTAAATAAAATCTAGGTACCATTCATTCTATAGAAATTGTAGGAGATGACACGCGGAGAAAGAAGACTAAAAAAGGTCCTCTCCTATCAGCAACGTGTTAAATTTTGAACAGCACGTTTAACCTTAAACAATGTTACATTGGTTCCTTTTACAAACATTTTAAAGACAAATGTATCTACTGGGTGAAAGATAATCTTACGCGTGAAGCAGTCCTATTATTAGGTATAATTCTATTTTAATGTACATACTTACATAATTGCATTTTTAAATCCACGTGGGAAATCATTTACCTATTTTATCTATTGTGTGTTTGGAGTCTTTTTATTAATCACAGAACTAAGTAATTTGCAAACCTGATGTGGTTCGTAGATAGGTAGTTACGTACACACATCAGTATGTGGCGAAGACTGCATGGTCCAGAATTGAATTGGGACCTTTATTATTAGGTATTATTTTATGGAAAACAAAAGGTTATATGTAGCATGGTCTTATTTCAAGTATTATAGGTAGGTAGGTACCTACTAGGTACTGATAAAGTTATAATCAACACCCTGTATGTTTTGTTAATGAGAAAGTACCTACCTATCTGTATGCGTAGATACTCAGAAAATTATTAGATTGGTAGGTATCTCCATATACCATATACACATACTCGTAGGTACCTACATATAATTATATTAGATAAACAAAACTCTCATGAACTCCTTATTAGGTTCCGACGAACCATCATAAAGTAGTTGATATTACATTGTAAGTAAATATTTGTAAAGATAATCATAATGTATAAAATATCTTTAAATAGATGAAATTTCAGATAATTCCACCTTGCTTTATGCAGTTTTTGCTTTTAACCTAATACTTACATGTTAAAATGTACCTTACCTATCTACCTATGTACTATTCAAATCAGCTGTTAATCCAGTAAACAGGGTACATAGAGATTAATTTCATCAGAGTCTTGACGACTTATAGTCCTATAAATCCGTACGTACCCACAATATAGGAAATTATGTATTTCAGAAATATTTTTTAATACTTACCTACCTTAGGTGTGTACTTGAAAACTAAACATATGAATATTTTGCGTGTAAGCCTCAAATGACTAGGTATAATCCTCTGTCTTAAATTCAACATGTTTTTAATATTTTAAGTTTTAATAACATTGATTTGAATTATGTAGGTACAAATACTTGTGACTTGCTTTATGCAGTTTTTGCTTTTAACCTAATACTTACATGTTAAAATGTACCTTACCTATCTACCTATGTAGGTACTATTCAAATCAGCTGTTAATCCAGTAAACAGGGTACATAGAGATTAATTTCATCAGAATCTTAACGACTTATAGTCCTATAAATCCGTACGTACCTACAATATAGGAAATTATGTATTTCAGAAATATTTTTTAATACTTACCTTAGGTGTGTACTTGAAAACTAAACATATGAATATTTTGCGTGTAAGCCTCAAATGACTATAATCCTCTGTCTTAAATTCAACATGTTTTTAATATTTTAAGTTTTAATAACATTGATTTGAATTATGTAGGTACAAATACTTGTGAGTCGGATCATGTCGGATGTACTTATTTTATTTGAAAACAATGCACCATAGTTTCCGTATAATATGGTGATTTGGTGATGATAGCTGCCTACCAGATTAGTTTTAGGAAATTTAATATTAAAATAATCATGCGAGGTACATAATATTAGGTAATATATTATGTTGAGAGCCCTGGAACCTTTCTAACTTGACTAATTTTTCTCCTTTAAACGGGGGTACAATTCCCCAAAAAGATTTTGCTATAATAATTCATTTCCTAAAGGTTTAGTAAGATTCCCAACTAACCAAGTATGTAAGCATTCTTGAACTGAAAATTGGGAAAACGTGCACATCCACCATTTATTTTGTTATAGGTACCTAGGTGTTATTCCCTATTATTATTTTTAAACGTTTTCTATTTGTCAATTTTAAAGGTATCTAGCTTTTCATTAACTAAATCATTCTCCGATAATTCAAGGCCAACAGCATCACGTGAAATATGAAATTCTTTTCGTTCTTTATTCTATGGACCCATGTCGGATGTACTTATTTTATTTGAAAACAATGCACCATAGTTTCCGTATAATATGGTGATTTGGTGATGATAGCTGCCTACCAGATTAGTTTTAGGAACTTTAATATTAAAATAATCATGCTAGGTAGGTATATAATATTAGCTTCTAAAGTTTCAGTAAAGTGCCCAAGAAGTATGGAGGCATTGTCGAAAAGAAAACTAGGAAAAACTGCACATCCACCATTTATTTTGTTATAGGTAGATGTTAGCTATTTTTAAATGATTTTTATTTCTCAATATTAAAGGTACCTTTTTCATTAACTAAATCATTCTCCAATAATTGAAGGCCAACAGCATCACGTGAAATATGAAATTCTTTTCATTCTTTATTCTATGGACCGTGCTAAAATGTACTGTATTGAGGTATTCATGTTACTTCATCATCGTTATTGCAATAGGAGTTATGAACGACGCCATAGTTTCCGTATAATATGTTGATTTGGTGATGATAGCTGCCTACCAGATTTATAGTTTTAGGAAATTTAATAATTAAATAATCATGCGAGGTACATAATATTAGGTAATATATTATGTTGAGAGCCCTGGAACCTTTCTAACTTGACTAATTTTTCTCCTTTAAACGGGGGTACAATTCCCCAAAAAGATTTTGCTATAAGAATTCATTTCCTAAAGGTTTAGTAAGATTCCCAACTACCCAAGTATGTAGGCATTCTCGAACTGAAAATTGGGAAAACGTGCACATCCACCATTTATTTTGTTATGGGTACCTAGGTGTTATTCCCTATTATTATTTTTAAACGTTTTCTATTTGTCAATTTTAAAGGTATCTACCTATTTCATTAACTAAATCATTCTCCGATAATTCAAGGCCAACAGCATCACGTGAAATATGAAATTCTTTTCGTTCTTTATTCTATGGACCGTGCTAAAATGTACTGTATTGAGGTATTCATGTTACTTCATCATCGTTATTGCAATAGGAGTTATGAACGGACAACGAGATCGTCTGAAATATTTCTTGTGTATCGATTAACTTTATTGTTAGCATTACAGAACTTTCATATTGCATTTCGTGATTCAACTTTATACATCATCATTTCGTAATCCATTCCCTACACTTTGTTCCTATGGAGAAAAATCATGCACAGTGCAATTATTCTCGCTTGCATTTGTGAGATTTCACTTCTCTTTAGTTTTATTATTTTTTTCTGCAACGAAAATTTAATACACTCCAGCCGGTATTCTCGCTTGCATTTGTGAGATTTCACTTCTCTTTAGTTTTATTATTTTTTTCTGCAACGAAAATTTAATACACTCCAGCCGGTTCCCAGTCTGGTCCTTCTGATTTAGATTGTTTTGGCGTGGTTCCTGGCGCTTTTGTGGCGACTTGGTTATTCCTTGAGCTGAGATAACAATCAGTTTATTATCAAGTCGTGGGAAGTTTAGTGATATACTCAGATAGACACACATTGATCTATTCTGGTAACCCATAGACACAGTGGCGTAGCGTGGTCTAAATTCAAGTGTAAGGCGTGTAGGGTACTAATTTCCATCATCCATGCTCTTCATGGATTGGCATAGCATAGACAACGGGTACAGAGTTGGCTAGATTTTTAAGGCTTGTTGTAGCTCCTGGCGTAGCGCGGTAAAGAGTAAATATTATGTACGAAAGATAACAATCAGTTTATGATCAAGTCGTGGGAAGTTTAGTGATATACTCAGATAGACACACATTGATCTATTCTGGTAACCTAAGACAACGGGTACAGAGTTGGCTAGATTTTTAAGGCTTGTTGTAGCTCCTGGCGTAGCGCGGTAAAGAGTAAATATTATGTACGAGAATAGACACTGGCACAATAGCAATGGCACACCTTTGTACATTTTACACCCCGAAACATATGTTGCTCATAAATAAGTGTTCACATGTTGTAAACACAGCACAGAAGTTCATGTTGGGTCCGTGTGACTGTGATAACTAGGGATAGTGTGACTCGTACTGATAATAATACGCACAGTGCTAGCTTGTTTGATTAGTAGACCAGTCGGCAGAGCGTTCCGCGTATTTACTTACTTTGGCACTGTTCAAGTACATAGCTAATAGCTACAGCTGTCTAATTTATACCAATTTGACTATATTTAGTTCATGTTGATATTGTTGATACACATTTAGATTCGTTAGTTGTACTTGTATGAGTAATAGTAATAATAGCTTTTGTTACCTACCCCAATCTATGAAGCAATTTTAAGTCACTTGATGCTCTCTAAATCTCTTCAATACAATTTTTCGTCAGTCCTTCTTCCTGAGCTAATTTAGAACTTTGATTTTTTTTTTTACTTTGAATATTTTTTAGCGATATTGTATTTGAACGTGTACAAGACTGTGAGAGGCATGTGCTCTTCCGTACCAATACAAAACCAACCATCAAACAACATTGTCTCTTTCATAAAAAAAAACAACTCAAAATGAAAACAACTTGAACAATTTTAAATGTGGCTAATTTACACGCAGTGAACAGTGTTTATGTTTTGGCACAACCGAGACAAAAAAAAGGTTCAACTTTGAAAATATTTGTATCATTTTGGGCATACCACAAGAAACAGAGAATACGTGAGGGGCATTCTACATGCCCCCCTTCTATGAAAGGGGCTAAGGTTAACCCCACAGGTCCCAAGTGAATCGTGTGTTCCTAAGGTCCCAAACTCGACCTGGCTGGTTTATCGGTGAAATCTCTATCACGGATTTTTCGCGTGGCAAATAAATTTCGCGATGTGTGAAGTTCAATACCTATCGGTGGAGCAAGATCTGGAAGATATTAAAGTTCTACAAAAAAAGTTCTCACACCTACACACTACGAGATTAAGTTCACAAAACCTGCTCTGCGTTCCACATTGAGCTTTTATAAAAGTCCACAACCAGGAGTTGCCAGTTAATTAAATCATAATAAGTTCAGAAGTGTTGGAAAAAAACATATTGCCTATTGGGTATTAGAGAACTGAAATAATCCTCTACCATGCGATCTGATAATGAAATGATAATATCATCGGGTCTAATTCTATACAGGATGGACCTGAAAGCTGATTGTCCTTGATTAATTTAATTTATTCAAAAGATACAGTAAGAAAAGGCCAATGGTGACATGCAGAGACACTTGAAGAAATCCAATACCAAATTAATCCTAATCTGTAAGAATTGCATGGATCTCAGGAAAGTGGGATTATTATTTGATTCTAAATACCTACCTAGGTACCTAGTATGGTTCGTTACTAACCACGAGTACATCATAGTTGGGTGTGGTGTAAATTTCAAAACCATATGTGCATTCATAAGCTTTTCAACAGCACTAATTGATTCACACTTTATGAATCGGTAGGAAAAAACTTCAACAGTTGGGTGTGGAGTAAATTTTAAAACCATATGTGCATTCATAAGCTTTTCAACAGCACTAATTGATTCACACTTTATGAATCGGTAGGAAAAAACTTTAAGCATAAAAATAGTTGGGTGTGGAGTAAATTTCAAAACCATATGTGCATTCATAAGCTTTTCAACAGCACTAATTGATTCACACTTTATGAATCGGTAGGAAAAAACTTTAAGCATAAAAAATATTCCTAGTTTCCTACACACGGCACATTAATCAAGCCTTGAATCACATCACAAGTTGGAACTTAGAGCAAAAATGCAAGCATAAAAAATATTCCTAGTTTCCTACACACGGCACATTAATCAAGCCTTGAATCACATCACAAGTTGGAACTTAGAGCAAAAATGAATTATATAAAACTTCTACATCCTCATCTATCTCTCTAAATAATAACATTATAATCTAGGTAGCTAGAAAAAAACTGCAATCGGCTTCTAACTGGAAATAGTTTAAGCTGATTAAATAAAATGGAATCTAATCTAATAAATGTAAAGGATATAAAACTGCAATCGGCTTCTAACTGGAAATAGTTTAAGCTGATTAAATAAAATGGAATCTAATCTAATAAATGTAAAGGATATAAATATAAAAGCGTATCTCGACGCTTTATCTAACAAGTCCTTCGCAATAATTAGAACAAAACTTGCGATGGTGTGGCATCAGACTGAAGACTGGTGCCAAAAGCGACCGGAAAGATTTTGCCCCTCTGAATTCCATAAAGGAGTAGCTAAAAGGTTACAAGGTTTTATATGTGAAGAAATGTAATGCATGAATTACCTACTTGAGTTAGAATGTGGAGAATCCAGCATGATTATCCACTGTCAATGCTTCCTAGGACATTAGCATCGCCACTATTCTCTATGTGTTTACTATTATTGGGAGTTTGGTGTCTCTTCTATTTTATTTTTCAATGAATTTCTATACTTTGGAGAATTTAGAATGTGGAGAATCCAGCATGATTATCCACTGTCAATGCTTCCTAGGACATTAGCATCTCCACTATTCTCTATGTGTTTACTATTATTGGGAGTTTGGTGTCTCTTCTATTTTATTTTTCAATGAATTTCTATACTTTGGAGAATTTAGCACATCCACTATCAATTTACCAACAATGCATTTACTTAACATTGGGAAATTGACATCACCACTGTTTTCAACTACTTTGGAGAATTTAGCACATCCACTATCAATTTACCAACAATGCATTTACTTAACATTGGGAAATTGACATCACCACTGTTTTCAACTACCTATTTTTCCCCCTTCCATATTTGGAAAATCAGTGGATGTGCCCTTTTCACCTTTGGGGATTTGGAAGTTTAGTTCTACCTATATTTGGGAGAAATAGACAGAGCGAGTGTAGGGGTTATAACTAAATATGAGTAGGTATTATAGTGATTAAGAAAATTACATCCTTAAATAAAATCTAGGTACCATTCATTCTATAGAAATTGTAGGAGATGACACACGGAGAAAGAAGACTAAAAAAGGTTCTCTCCTATCAGCAACGTGTTAAATTTTGAACAGCACGTTTAACCTTAAACAATGTTACATTGGTTCCTTTTACAAACATTTTAAAGAATATTTCTTGTAATTTGGTCATCTCCACTACCAAGTATAATCGCTGGAAAACTACGCAGCCACCTACGATGAATCGGGGAAAGACATAAGAGGCATCAATGTCTAGCAGAGAACTTGTCTTGTATAATACGAGGGCAATGTCAATGCCAGACCAAGTACTTCTCAGCAAAACGGACGGAAAAAATATATAAAATGAAATCAATCAAAATAGTTTTCTGGGTACGTGCGTGAATGTTGGAGGATTAGGAGACCTGAGGAGAAGACAGTACATGATGGGCAGAGATTATGCAAAATATAGAGAGGTAAAAATAGAAAGTAGTCGCAGATAAAATATAGTACATCTGAGGTAGATCCTGTCAATAGGATAGAAATATGATTGAACACGAATATTACAGTCTCATTCTAGATACTATATGTAGATTTTCTTTCACAAGGTGACTAAGGTATTCGAAGGTTAACCGCAATGCGCGGCGCGACGACGACTTTTAAGTGTTATGTATAGGCAACTTATAATAAGTGCCATCACCTGTTTCAAATGTACACAGAAATCGTCCTTATGGGGTTGGTTTTGGTTTATTCAGGTATTCTCGAAAAAAATTTCACGTGCATACCTGGTTTTTAAGAGTGCCCTATTGATCTTCTTCTTTCAGGTGATTCACTTGGCGACTGTACGATAAATCGTATAGTGGTTTTTATTAGCACGATACTCGTGGATCGTCCAATAAAGGTGATCTTATCGGGCGTTCACTTCGAGAGTTTCAACACTCAACGTTTCAGTTGTAAAAAGCTTTTCTTTGTGGTTCAAGCGAATCTAAATCGTACACTTTTGGAGAACTATGTTTGCCACTGTGAATAAGTTCATCAGTAGCCCTTTGGTGTACAATCTGATGTTGAAACGCACTTTTGGGCAACAGCAGATACTACACAAAAGTCCAAAAAATAGAACGTTATAGGTAATCCTTGTTTTTTAGTGAGATCCTAAAAAAAGTGTATAGGTATGTAAGTTCTTCTGAATCTGGGTTGAGGTGAGTTAGTACCTAAGAGAAGCCTTTTCCATCAATGTAAAAACAAGCATCTATCAAAGGACCTTCTCTAGTCCTACTTCAGGCGACGTGTTTATGATGTCATGAAAGATAGACCAACATGCACATACTTCCACAATATTGATGAAAAAGAACATTCTATTGAAGAGATAAAAACTAGACATCTTGGCATATTTGGCAAAGATCTTTGCTGAATATTAAAGTCACATAAAAACAACAATATTGTCATAAACCATAAAGTCAACCTTTATATAGAGACCTACTTCAATCAGTGTCGTATGGTACGTGACATTTATTTGATTGATTTCATAAGGCTGAACCTCCAATAGATACCTGATGTATAGGTAGGTCCCAAGTATCTACCTACTACTTTGGATGGGGGAGGGAGGGGAGGGGTATTTTGGAGCGACAGAGGTACCTAAGTATTTTATAAAATCAGGAAAATACATGATTATACAGGGAGAATTTCGAATACAAGTACACATCTTAGTACATCACTTATCTTTATAAAAATATACTCGTAATATAGCTGCCTTACATAATAGGACTGGGGTATCTGTCCTGAGATATCCTGAAAGATAGGTACGTGACATTTATTTGATTGATTTCATAAGGCTGAACCTCCAAAAGATACCTGATGTATATTAGATAGGTCCCAAGTATCTACCTACTACTTTGGATGGGGGAGGGAGGGGAGGGGGATTTTGGAGCGACAGAGATACCTAAGTATTTTATAAAATCAGGAAAATACAGGGAGAATTTCGAATACAAGTACACATCTTAGTACATCACTTATCTTTATAAAAATATACTCGTAATATAGCTGCCTTACATAATAGGACTGGGGTATCTGTCCTGAGATATCCTGAAAGATATTTCGTTTGGACCGTTCGTGTACCTTCAAAAAAATTCCAACCAATCGCCACTAGCAACAGACATACCTGGACACTTTTGAAGTAGGTACACGTATTGTAACATGTTTGAAACTTTTTCTTTCGCGTAAATGTCACTTACAAAAGTTTAACGTCTGAAAAATAAATTTGTCAAAGTATTTTTTATTGAGCTTTTAATTTTTTTCTATCTCTGTTCGAAACATAAATAGAAAATGTATTGTAATAAATTTAAATCAAGAATCAAGATAATAAGTCAGTAGTAGTATCTCTGAACAAATGAGAGATTAATCAATGCTGATACTAAACCTATCCTATATCCAATACCGTTTGTCCTGTGTCTTTATACAGCTAGATTAGAATATATGGTCACATTTAGTCAATTCTAATGTTAGTCAATACCAACCAGGGTGTAGGCGAAAACTTCAAATACAATTCTGGAGTTTTTGAATTAGTTATCAGAACTGATTCATGGGTCATTAATGTCATTATTCATTATTGTCATTAGTGTTTGCATTAGGTCTTCATTCATCAATTGAAATGTGTACTATGTATTTCAGATATTCAAGAAAAAAGGTGATGTTAACAGTTTTACTCGTACTAGTCAGTAATTAGGTACTGTCAGTAAGTCCTTTTGCAAGCTGAATACTATATATACCTACTGCCAAAGCATCCTATCTCAAAGAATGTAACAATGATAATATTTTTATCCTTATTTAAAAGAGAGAAAGAAAAAAAGAGGCAGATATTTAGGAATTATTCAATCCGTCTGGGAATTCTGGGATTACTTTTGTTTCTGAGGTATCCCAGTATGCTTTGATTGTTATCTTTAGCCAACCTAGAAATTCAATGTTTTGTTTTGTTGGGTTCGGGACATGGTGTATTAGCATCGGAGAGAAATCACCAATCACCACAGTCTAGAATTCTAGATCCAATACTGGGATTACTCTTTGGCTGATGTGATGGGTACTAAATCTAATCAGCCAAATCAATGGTGATTCCTTCGAGATGACTTTGGTTAGTAAATATTGAATTGTTGTTGATACATTGGTACATAGTTGGTGATGACTTGTAACAAAGCTTCGATTTTTGGTGGAGTTGAAAATTTCAACACTAATCTCTTTGGTGACGGCACATTCTGCAAGATAAATATTCGACCTCACGAGGAAGATTATTAGGTATACCGCGTTGGCTCCCAGAACAGTTAGCGAGGCAAAGGTGCGGGTTACGTTTCGTGGTACCTCAAGAGTAAGTTTCTACGCAATACGTACCTACCTATGTAAATAGTGAAAATTTCAGCCCCACCCTATATGCAAATCGTGATTTCTGTTCGTGTTTTGGCGCCACCCCGTACATGATGTACTTGCACAACTTATTTATTGTACAAAAACCCTGAGTCATGTTCATACATGCTCGAGACTCCAGATGATTATCTCCAGAAGCAGCTCAGAGCTTTGTAATTAATCGGGGCATGGTCCACTGAGCAGAAGCTCTCTCTCTAATAAAGATCGCCTTCTCTATCAGAGCACAACTTTACCATCCTTGGGATCTCACAGAAACTTTACCTCCCTCCTATACAGTATGATCCAGAAAAAGGCCAATGGCCGTTTGAGCCACAAAGGCCACCCGAGGACAAGATTCGATGATTCGTATAAGCTTAACCCAACACTTAGGACTGTTTGTCATCCCTACTACTGAGTCTTAGAGCGGGTTTTTTGTGTACGGAGTTGAGCTGAAATCCGCGAACAAGAATAGCTATGACCATACTCATAGATCATAGATTTTTTTCTAGCTCTACATAGAACTGCTTGGAATTAGGAATCCTAATGAATTTTCAGAATGTCAAGCCAACACTAAAATATTAGTGGATGTACCAAATTTACGTTTACACTGATCCCATTATTCATAATTTCATACCTATGTGAAACTATTTTCATAATGGTGTTTATTTACCATTATCTATTCTACCTATTATGGTGGTTGAAGGTGAACAGTGTTCACTGAACACTATTTCATACATAGCTAACTAATATTCATTTATCTTCTTATGATTCAAGCTTAGGACTGTTTGTCATCCCTACTACTGAGTCTTAGAGCGGTTTTTTTTGTGTACGGAGTTAAGCTGAAATCCGCGAACAAGAATAGCTCTGACCATACTCATAGATCATAGATTTTTTTCTAGCTCTACATAGAACTGCTTGGAATTAGGAATCCTAATGAATTTTCAGAATGTCAAGCCAACACTAAAATATTAGTGGATGTACCAAATGTACGTTTACACTGATCCCATTATTCATAATTTGATACCTATGTGAAACTATTTTCATAATGGTGTTTATTTACCATTATCTATTTTACCTATTATGGTGGTTGAAGGTGAACAGTGTTCACTGAACACTATTTCATACATAGCTAACTAATATTCATTTATCTTCTTATGATTTCAGGTAAGCTTTTGTCATACCTAATGAAAATCAGCTACTACTGCCAAAATGTTGACGGGTAAGTTTTCTCCTCCTATCTTGAGAACTTTCATAAAGCGGGAAAGAACAAAAGTGAATTTTTCCTAAGAAAACAAACGTCTATCGAAATTCTAAAATTCAAAGAAGTTTAGCAACACTCACATACTCGAACACATGGATGTAACTTTCTTGAATTCAAAAAATTATGCAAAAATGTGCAAGACGAAAAGAAATTCGAAACTGTAACTCAAACCTCACTTCGGAACAAATCGTACCCTTGCGTTTCTCGGAACTCTGATCACTGAACCAGATCATCTGGAGGGGTCCCAAAAGGGCGACTTCGGGATTAGAGCGTATCCTTACCAGATTAAATCAGACAAATAATGGTGGATTTGGGTACGGAGTAAGATCTGAGCTCACATAATTAAAAGAAGAAATAAGGGAATTGAAAATTTTGTTAGGATTTGAGCGTATCCTTACCAGATTAACTCAGACAAATAATGGTGGATTTGGGTACGGAGTAAGATCTGAGCTCACATAATTAAAAGAAGAAATAAGGGAATTGAAAATTTTGTTAGAAATATATGATTATACAGGGAGAATTTTGACTACAAGTACACATCTAAGTATATCACTTATCTTTATAAAAATATACTCGTAATATAGCTGCCTTACATAATAGGACTGGGGTATCTGTCCTGAGATATCCTGAAAGATATTTCGTTTGGACCGTTCGTGTACCTTCAAAAAAATTCCAACCAATCGCCACTAGCAACAGACATACCTGGACACTTTTGAAGTAGGTACACGTATTGTAACATGTTTGAAACTTTTTCTTTCGCGTAAATGTCACTTACAAAAGTTTAACGTCTGAAAAATAAATTTGTCAAAGTATTTTTTATTGAGCTTTTAATTTTTTTCTATCTCTGTTCGAAACATAAATAGAAAATGTATTGTAATAAATTTAAATCAAGAATCAAGATAATAAGTCAGTAGTAGTATCTCTGAACAAATGAGAGATTAATCAATGCTGATACTAAACCTATCCTATATCCAATACCGTTTGTCCTGTGTCTTTATACAGCTAGATTAGAATATATGGTCACATTTAGTCAATTCTAATGTTAGTCAATACCAACCAGGGTGTAGGCGAAAACTTCAAATACAATTCTGGAGTTTTTGAATTAGTTATCAGAACTGATTCATGGGTCATTAATGTCATTATTCATTATTGTCATTAGTGTTTGCATTAGGTCTTCATTCATCAATTGAAATGTGTACTATGTATTTCAGATATTCAAGAAAAAAGGTGATGTTAACAGTTTTACTCGTACTAGTCAGTAATTAGGTACTGTCAGTAAGTCCTTTTGCAAGCTGAATACTATATATACCTACTGCCAAAGCATCCTATCTCAAAGAATGTAACAATGATAATATTTTTATCCTTATTTAAAAGAGAGAAAGAAAAAAAGAGGCAGATATTTAGGAATTATTCAATCCGTCTGGGAATTCTGGGATTACTTTTGTTTCTGAGGTATCCCAGTATGCTTTGATTGTTATCTTTAGCCAACCTAGAAATTCAATGTTTTGTTTTGTTGGGTTCGGGACATGGTGTATTAGCATCGGAGAGAAATCACCAATCACCACAGTCTAGAATTCTAGATCCAATACTGGGATTACTCTTTGGCTGATGTGATGGGTACTAAATCTAATCAGCCAAATCAATGGTGATTCCTTCGAGATGACTTTGGTTAGTAAATATTGAATTGTTGTTGATACATTGGTACATAGTTGGTGATGACTTGTAACAAAGCTTCGATTTTTGGTGGAGTTGAAAATTTCAACACTACTCTCTTTGGTGACGGCACATTCTGCCAGATAAATATTCGACCTCATGAGGAAGATTATAAGGTATATCGCGTTGGCTCCCAGAACAGTTAGCGAGGCAAAGGTGCGGGTTACGTTTCGTGGTACCTCAAGAGTAAGTTTCTACGCAATACGTACCTACCTATGTAAATAGTGAAAATTTCAGCCCCACCCTATATTCAAATCGTGAATTCCTACCTCCTATAATGGTGAACTTACTATCGCGATCTCAAGTTAGATTGTAGTCTATAGGGCGAACGCAAATAAAGTAATTACAAGGCTCAAGCTTACCAGTGAATAATCATTGTGATAATAACTTCATTTTAATTTTATAGTGGGTGGTGCCAAATTGCAAGATGATTGCCCTCAATGCCCACCTCTGTGGGCGAGTGGTTAACACTCTCAACAGTTGCTCAACCCCTATAGGTTCAAATGTAGGCTAGGGTGGAAATTTTTTGTCTAAACTTTTCTCTTCCTGTATAAGCATGGGATGTAAAGATTATGCTTTGAGATAAAGCGAAAACGATTATAAGGCAGCGGTTTTGTGCATTAGGGTTCACCAAAGGCTATTACCACCCCGTATACTACACGAAAGGAAAGAGAAAAAAATGGTTCGAATGTATTTTCACTCGTATACATAATTAGATGTATTATAAATTATAATAATTTCAAGAAATTGCATAATGCAACCTATCAAAGTGACTCACTTTGTACTAATTCATATTCCGATACGAATATTAGGGGAGCAACGCCTATATGTATATCGTACCCTTGCGTTTCTCGGAACTCTGATCACTGAACCAGATCATCTGGAGGAGTCACAAAAGGGCGACTTCGGGATTTGAGCGTATCCTTACCAGATTAACTCAGACAAATAATGGTGGATTTGGGTACGGAGTAAGATCTGAGCTCACATAATTAAAAGAAGAAATAAGGGAATTGAAAATTTTGTTAGCGACCAACTTGTTCTGTCGGTGATTTTTGAACTGGATTTCCAGTTTTCACATGAGATTTGATTATTGCCAATCTGGGCGGTTATAGACAGTACCTACATATTACCGTCTTAGACAGTTACCCGTCCAGATCTACACCAAACTCGACGCGACAGGCGAAGTTGTAAATTGCATGGAAACGTCATTGTCACTTGGAAAAACTATAGATTTGAAATAAGTAGTTCAGATTTCAAATAAGTACCCAAACTGTCACAAGTGAAAATTATAAAATAAAATCATTTGGCACCAAAATCACTTGTAGGTACGAATCATAGCAAGGTTCCCCTATTGCTTGTTACTTTTTTCTAATACGACTTTATTATTGAGGGTGTTTGAACACTCGGAGTAATTTATAGATAAAATCATTTGGCACCAAAATCACTTGTAGGTACGATCCATAGCAAGGTTCCCCTATTGCTTGTTACTTTTTTCTAATACGACTTTATTATTGAGGGTGTTTGAACACTCGGAGTAATTTATAGATCCATTATATCGTTATAAATATTACAAGATCGGTGAACCAGTACAACACCTAAATGAAGCTATTAAGCAAAATGGAACACAAAGTTTCTTTTTGTACATACCACCCGTTTCAAGGTACCTATATGTGTGTGAAGCTTATAATGTCTTGGCATTTAAATAATAAACTAGCGAACTACATACTTTTGCTTTTATGTAATAAGCACATTGGGTTACCTATTCAAATTGAGCTTTTAAGCCAGATGAAACCGTTGGCCGACCTCGCTCTAATCCCTTGAGCTCTTTTTCTCTCTTTTTGATTCAAATTTTCTGAGGGTAAATAAAATCTGAGAGTAAAATTTTATCGGCAATTTCTGGAGTAATCTTATGGTGCTGTTTAGTGGTTTAGCCCCCTTCTATGAACCTCGCTCTAACCCCTTGAGCTCTTTTTCTCTCTTTTTGATTCAAATTTTCTAAGGGTAAATAAAATCTGAGAGTAAAATTTTATCGGCAATTTCTGGAGTAATCTTATGGTGCTGTTTAGTGGTTTAGCCCCCTTCTATGAAACATTACACACACGATACCTAGGGTACCCCATGTTTGTCAATTTCAGAAGAAATTTTAATTTCACTGTAAAATTGGCAAGTAGTAATGAACAAGAATTTGAGCCTAAATAAGAGGTGGTTTCAGCACGCGAGTTAGCAGATAAATGAAGGAATTGTTTAAACATTACACACACGATACCTAGGGTACCCCATGTTTGTCAATTTCAGAAGGAATTTTAATTTCACTGTAAAATTGGCAAGTAGTAATGAACAAGAATTTGAGCCTACTAAATAAGAGGTGGTTTCAGCACGCGAGTTAGCAGATAAATGAAGGAATTGTTCCAGAAGCAAAAAGCAAAAACAATATTTCACTGTTAAATTGGCAAGTAGTAATGAACAAGAATTTGAGCCTAAATAAGAGGTGGTTTCAGCACGCGAGTTAGCAGATAAATTAATGAAGGAATTGTTCCAGAAGCAAAAAGCAAAAACAATCCACAGTTAAATAGATCATATATTCAAAATAATATCCACCAGAAATCCTTTGTAGAACCACGGATCCGTGGATCCGAAGTTTGGAAACACTCGGTGCTCATTGTTGCACATGCAGGACCTCACAGAACATTAGAACTTTGTCACAAAACATGAAAGACATGAGATTGTTCTCCATGAAACCCAAGCACAATATATCATATTATTAAACAAACCTATCCTCCAGTTATCATCGGGCTTGAAGTTAATGGGGATTTAGTAGAGATAGTGGATAGACATCACCACTGTTTTCAATGGATTTAGTATTTTTTGTAGTTTTATCATCTCCACTATTTTCAACGGATTTAGTATTTCTTGTAATTTGGTCATCTCCACTACCAAGTATAATCGCTGGAAAACTACGCAGCCACCTACGTTGAATCGGGGAAAGACATAAGAGGCATCAATGTCTAGCAGAGAACTTGTCTTGTATAATACGAGGGCAATGCCAATGCCAGACCAAGTACTTCTCAGCAAAACGGACGGAAAAAATATATAAAATGAAATCAATCAAAATAGTTTTCTGGGTACGTGCGTAGCTTTGCAAATCTCATTGTCTGCTAATAACCCCGGCACAACTCACCCCGGCAGCTTAGAACCGAGTGCTCTGTAATCAGTGGCGACATTTTGGGGGGAGTTATCGTCATACCCAGGAGTTATTGTCATACTCTGTATGGTTGCCAAACTTTTATTTCTAGAACACAAATTTGCTACCATTAAAGGCGCTCAAATGAATCTTTACTTCCAAAGCTTTAGAATAATTTCATGATTTACCTTGTGTTAATTAAAGAAAGTAAAATTAAAAGTCAGATTTGTATTCTCGTAGTGTGTGACCAATTTACTTTATTTGTGGTAACATGACGGCTTGCTTTAGGACTTAATCTCTTAGCAAAATCGGGGTTGACACAAATTAATCAATTAGTGTGCCCTCGCACTTTTTCCACCAAGAGTTCGATGAAATGACGCCACTGTCTGTTATAGATTAATAAAATGTAGGTACCATTCATTCTATAGAAATTGTAGGAGATGACACACGGAGAAAGAAGACTAAAAAAGGTCCTCTCCTATCAGCAACGTGTTAAATTTTGAACAGCACGTTTATACGTTTAACCTTAAACAATGTTACATTGGTTCCTTTTACAAACATTTTAAAGAGGAGAAAATAATAAATTAGTACTATACCTACTTCTTGTGGTCATCATTTCAAGTTTTAAACAAGAACCTCGTAAGTTATTACAAAACGAAAAGTCATTTACACGCGGTTTCCATTGCTGAATTTCATTATAGGGCCCATTTACAGCAGCACATCATGGCCCACGTACAATACGTTATACCTTTTACATCACTCTTCCAGACGAAATATCTGATCATCAGGCTCGATGGAAAACTGTTAGCATTCATGGCCCACGTACAATACGTTATACCTTTTACATCACTCTTCCAGACGAAATATCTGATCATCAGGCTCGATGGAAAACTGTTAGCATAATGGGACAACTTTTTCTAAGCTGACAGTCCAAACAAAGCACTACTTAACGTATACTGACCAGAGTGATCAGTGAACACTTGAAAAATCGGTGTCAGTAAATACCATCATGTTATCGTGAGTGAATTTGTTCGTCTCAGATCTCTAATTTACAGAGGATTTTCAAGTAGCAACATGACGGCTTGCTTTAGGACTTAATCTCTTAGCAAAATCGGGGTTGACACAAATTAATCAATTAGTGTGCCCTCGCACTTTTTCCACCAAGAGTTCGATGAAATGACGCCACTGTCTGTTATAGATATTTCTCTTCGTTTTCTTAATGAGGAATCTATTACCAGAAACTGGTTCCCGGTTACTTATTAACTGGTTGTTGTGAATGTGTCTGATGTGCATCAATAATAGAGTTGTTTCTCTCTGAGCTTTAAACTTTGAACGGAACTATAGGTACTCAAGACTGGAGGTATGCTTGGCAATACTGACCTCTTAGGTGTAGGAACGTACGTACGAAATTGTGTATTGTTAATTTTGTTTGGATTGCAAAGTCTGTAACATTGCGAAGTCTGCAGCAGATTTTTTTTTAAGCAAGGAACATCCAATATTATGATCTGTCAAATATTATGATCGTACAGTGTCGTCATTGTAGTTTTTCTCAACTACATTTTTAAGCAAGGAACATCCAATATTATGATCTGTCAAATATTATGATCGTACAGTGTCGTCATTGTAGTTTTTCTCAACTACATCATGTATGTATGTCCCATTCTTTTCGATCAACTTGATAAAGAATCCCTAAAAATTCCGCTATTGAACGATAAAATTTCCCTTTCCTGACTCTTGTATGTATGTCCCATTCTTTTCGATCAACTTGATAAAGAATCCCTAAAAATTCCGCTATTGAACGATAAAATTTCCCTTTCCTGACTCCCATTCTTTTCGATCAACTTGATAAAGAATCCCTAAAAATTCCGCTATTGAACAATAAAATTTCCCTTTCCTGACTCAAAGAAAAAATAAAAAAATTTCACGTGCATACCTGGTTTTTCAGAGTGCCCTATTGATCTTCTTCTTTCAGGTGATTCACTTGGCGACTGTAAAATAAAAAAATTTCACGTGCATACCTGGTTTTTCAGAGTGCCCTATTGATCTTCTTCTTTCAGGTGATTCACTTGGCGACTGTACGATAAATCGTATAGTGGTTTTTATTAGCACGATACTCGTGGATCGTCCAATAAAGGTGATCTTATCGGGCGTTCACTTCGAGAGTTTCAACACTCAACGTTTCAGTTGTAAAAAGCTTTTCTTTGTGGTTCAAGCGAATCTAAATCGTACACTTTTGGAGAACTATGTTTGCCACTGTGAATAAGTTCATCAGTAGCCCTTTGGTGTACAATCTGATGTTGAAACGCACTTTTGGGCAACAGCAGATACTACACAAAAGTCCAAAAAATATAGAACGTTATAGGTATTCCTTGTTTTTTAGTGAGATCCTAAAAAAAGTGTATAGGTATGTAAGTTCTTCTGAATCTGGGTTGAGGTGAGTTAGTACCTAAGAGAAGCCTTTTCCATCAATGTAAAAACAAGCATCTATCAAAGGACCTTCTCTAGTCCTACTTCAGGCGACGTGTTTATGATGTCATGAAAGATAGACCAACATGCACATACTTCCACAATATTGATGAAAAAGAACATTCTATTGAAGAGATAAAAACTAGACATCTTGGCATATTTGGCAAAGATCTTTGCTGAATATTAAAGTCACATAAAAACAACAATATTGTCATAAACCATAAAGTCAACCTTTATATAGAGACCTACTTCAATCAGTGTCGTATGGTACGTGACATTTATTTGATTGATTTCATAAGGCTGAACCTCCAAAAGATACCTGATGTATATTAGATAGGTCCCAAGTATCTACCTACTACTTTGGATGGGGGAGGGAGGGGAGGGGGATTTTGGAGCGACAGAGATACCTAAGTATTTTATAAAATCAGGAAAATACAGGGAGAATTTCGAATACAAGTACACATCTTAGTACATCACTTATCTTCATAAAAATATACTCGTAATATAGCTGCCTGCTGCCTTACATAATAGGACTGTGGTATCTGTCCTGAGATATCCTGAAAGATATTTCGTTTGGACCGTTCGTGTACCTTCAAAAAAATTCCAACCAATCGCCACTAGCAACAGACATACCTGGACACTTTTGAAGTAGGTACACGTATTGTAACATGTTTGAAACTTTTTCTTTCGCGTAAATGTCACTTACAAAAGTTTAACGTCTGAAAAATAAATTTGTCAAAGTATTTTTTATTGAGCTTTTAATTTTTTTCTATCTCTGTTCGAAACATAAATAGAAAATGTATTGTAATAAATTTAAATCAAGAATCAAGATAATAAGTCAGTAGTAGTATCTCTGAACAAATGAGAGATTAATCAATGCTGATACTAAACCTATCCTATATCCAATACCGTTTGTCCTGTGTCTTTATACAGCTAGATTATAAGATGGTAAAGTGCCGTATATAGCAAAACCGTCCTCGACAGAGGCGATTGATTTGATACGACTGGAAATTTTCGGAGTAGGTAGATACGGAATGGTTAGATTGATCAGTAGGTCACTACCAAAATAGGAATAAGGCACTATAAAAGATACGAGTGCACCTTTTCGAATTTATGATGGGTATTTGTAAAGTAACAACGGAAACCTTTTCACTACCTTTAGCCACTTTGGTCCTGAACTCAATGTCCCTAAAGTCGAGCTCCCCAATTACCCACCAATGTCTGACCTGAGGAATGAGTGAAGGGGTGAACTGAACATTCAAGTAGAGAGGTAATTATTGAGGGAGTTTTTGTAAAGTGTTAAATAAATCATCTGCAAGTTGGAGACCCTGTCGGCAGAGAAGTTCCACATTATGACCATCACATCTGCGAAGACACGTCCAAACTTATGAATATCTAAACAGAGAACAGACTAGTTTGAATTTTGACACCATATTGTTTGTGTGTTTCGACCATATGATATCCGCCTTGACCGAAGGCTCGAGGGTGAAATTTTTACTCTTTCGGTCCGAAGAGAGATTAGTTACCCAGATAACGCAGTAATGGATGTCTATAAATGGGCCAAAGATTAAAAAGCATTGTTCTCAAATGATGTTCAGGATTTGAAAATTTCGGGGAGGATTTTACACATCAAATTTTAATATGCCAAATTTCAGCCCAATTGAATTTACAAGGAGCGGAAGAGCTAGAGGAGACACCTCCTAAACTTTGACCAATTTGAGAGATTCGAATAAAATCTTTAAGGAGATTGAAAGTCTATATAAGGTGTGTTAACAGTTTTACTCGTACTAGTCAGTAATTAGGTACTGTCATTAAGTCCTTTTGCAAGCTGAATACTATACCTACTGCCAAAGCATCCTATCTCAAAGAATGTAACAATGATAATATTTTTATCCTTATTTAAAAGAGAGAAAGAAAAAAAGAGGCAGATATTTAGGAATTATTCAATCCGTCTGGGAATTCTGGGATTACTTTTGTTTCTGAGGTATCCCAGTATGCTTTGATTGTTATCTTTAGCCAACCTAGAAATTCAATGTTTTGTTTTGTTGGGTTCGGGACATGGTGTATTAGCATCGGAGAGAAATCACCAATCACCACAGTCTAGAATTCTAGATCCAATACTGGGATTACTCTTTGGCTGATGTGATGGGTACTAAATCTAATCAGCCAAATCAATGGTGATTCCTTCGAGATGACTTTGGTTAGTAAATATTGAATTGTTGTTGATACATTGGTACATAGTTGGTGACGACTTGTAACAAAGCTTCGATTTTTGGTGGAGTTGAAAATTTCAACACTACTCTCTTTGGTGACGACACATTCTGCAAGATAAATATTCGACCTCACGAGGAAGATTATTAGGTATATGTCGCGTTGGCTCCCAGAACAGTTAGCAAGGCAAAGGTGCGGGTTACGTTTCGTGGTACCTCAAGAGTACCTAAGTTTCTACGCAATACGTACCTACCTATGTAAATAGTGAAAATTTCAGCCCCACCCTATATGCAAATCGTGATTTCTGTTCGTGTTCAGATAAATATTCGACCTCATGAGGAAGATTATAAGGTATATCGCGTTGGCTCCCAGAACAGTTAGCGAGGCAAAGGTGCGGGTTACGTTTCGTGGTACCTCAAGAGTAAGTCACATTCTGCAAGATAAATATTCGACCTCACGAGGAAGATTATTAGGTATATCGCGTTGGCTCCCAGAACAGTTAGCGAGGCAAAGGTGCGGGTTACGTTTCGTGGTACCTCAAGAGTAAGTTTCTACGCAATACGTACCTACCTATGTAAATAGTGAAAATTTCAGCCCCACCCTATATTCAAATCGTGAATTCTGTTCGTGTTTTGGCGCCACCCCGTACATGATGTACTTGCACAACTTATTTATTGTAAAAAACCCTGAGTCATGTTCATACATGCTCGAGACTCCAGATGATTATCTCCAGAAGCAGCTCAGAGCTTTGTAATTAATCGGGGCAACAAACTTATGAATATCTAAACAGACTAGTTTGAATTTTGACACCATATTGTTTGTGTGTTTCGTCCATATGATATCCGCCTTGACCGAAGGCTCGAGGGTGAAATTTTTACTCTTTCGATCCGAAGAGAGATTATGGAAAGACATGACAGCTTAATCTTTTCAACAAATCAAAAATTTCCAGCCATAAAAAGTTCGTGCTAAGTGAACTCGAAAATTAATATTTTGAGGGTCCTAGTTTGAATTTTGACACCATATTATTGTTTGTGTGTTTCGACCATATGATATCCGCCTTGACCGAAGGCTCGAGGGTGAAATTTTTACTCTTTCGGTCCGAAGAGAGATTATGGAAAGACTTGACAGCTTAATCTTTTCAACAAATCAAAAATTTCCAGCCATAAAAAGTTCGTGCTAAGTGAACTCGAAAATTAATATTTTGAGGGTCTTGTGATTTGTGATGCCTTTCTTGAAGATTGAATTTGGTTTTGTTGTTGTTGACATTAACACATTCAACGCAGTTATCGTTAACGGATTTAATTTGCCTTTCTTGAAGATTGAATTTGGTTTTGTTGTTGTTGACATTAACACATTCAACGCAGTTATCGTTAACGGATTTAATTTGAAATACTTATCTGTCCGAGACTGTCTGTTTTATCTTACAATCAAGAGTCAGTTTCACCGCAACTAACTCTAAACGATCCGTAAGCTATTTACATAAATCCAGCCAAAGTACGTAGGTAACTAATCTACTTAGTACTCTTGGTACTACATGTAGAACTTCCGAGATGGCAAACATCTTGGACGTGGGATTTCTATTCCATGAGAACCTTTGAAGATTCCTTAGTGGTCTAACCACGGGAAAGGTTTCTAATTGCTTTTTCTAATGTGCAGCCATAAATCACACCAGTGGACTCTATTAATACCTATTGGTTGTGTTTTACCCATTGGAACTGAACTTTAATTTGGAAAGACAGTAGACTGTAGCAATTGTATTAACGTGTCGTGTTTGATATGAATTTTATTTTTAATAAGCATAAATCCAGCCAAAGTACGTAGGTAACTAATCTACTTAGTACTCTTGGTACTACACGTAGAACTTCCGAGATGGCAAACATCTTGGACGTGGGATTTCTATTCCATGAGAACCTTTGAAGATTCCTTAGTGGTCTAACCACGGGTTGTCATATCAATCAAAGTGATTGTGAAACGAATGAACCTGTACAAATATGTGGCTATATGTACACTGAGTTTAAATTCAAATATAAACAACAAAACTCCATGTTAATCCAGGCGAGCGGGGAAAACAAGTGATAAACTGAATTATAGGTTTCAATGCTAATAAGAACAGACAAGTTTGCATAGGAGTTTCGCTATACATGGAGTGTGATATGTCTAATACCCAGCATAATACATAATGTAAGTGGAGTGGTTACATGTCTAACCTACAATAGTCCAGGCAGAAAAGGAATCAAAAGGATACATTTAGCCAACTTGCAGTTCGTCCCAAATTTTATTAAGAAGATTCTTAGAAGAGATTTGTGTGAGAAGTCATGTTTGCTAGAGTGCGAGTGTAAAGTAGAGTGATATGGTGATGGCAGTTCGAAACATTTTATATCAACAGATCAAAACACTTTTAAATTTACTATGAGAAAATCTCAAGTCTAGCCTTAGGACAAAACACTAGAAATTTGGTTCATCAGGATATTTAGGAGCTCCTAAATTATCTCAAGATTTATTTTTTCCGATCTGAAATAGAAATTTATAAACCTATCGGTAAACTGTCAATTTTAGGTTTAAAGTGTGTCTAATACCTTCAACAGGTAAGTAGACACACTAAAATAGATGTAAACAAACAGAATAGAGGAAGAAATGAATAAAATCCATGCATCTCAAGATTTATTTTTTCCGATCTGAAATAGTAATTTATAAATCTATCGGTAAACTGTCAATTTTAGGTTTAGAGTGTGTCTAATACCTTCAACAGGTAAGTAGACACACTAAAATAGATGTAAACAAACAGAATAGAGGAAGAAATGAATAAAATCCATGGGATTAGAGCCATCAGATATGTATTTGGAACTGATTGAATACATTGATAGCCCATATCAACCGTGTAATTTGTCAGTATCATAAATCCATTCGAAGGTTAACCGCAATGCCGCAATGCGCGGCGCGACGACGACTTTTAAGTGTTATGTATAGGCAACTTATAATAAGTGCGGCGAATGAACAGGACAAAGGTGCCGAACTTGTCAACTTCAAGAGGCTTTGAGTACAAATTTGATTAAGAAAATAAATGTATGAAAAAGTGCCATTAATTGGGTATGTTTATTGCCACTTGTGCAGTTCATTTTTAGAATCGATCTGTTACTCCATCAGGTGCATGGCATAAAATAACGAGAATTCTTGCATAAGGAATAAGGAACAAGATAAAGGATAAGAAGAAAGAAGACGTAAGGTTCCACTTTAATCTGATGCCTTATTTTACGGCTTTTTTTAAACCTCTCTCAAGTCACTTCTTTACTGTCACCGAAAAACCAACAGATATAGAAAGAGTGCCTAGCGGGCTCTTCAGTAAACTTCTTTACTGTCACCGAAAAACCAACAGATATAGAAAGAGTGCCTAGCGGGCTCTTCAGTAAAGTATGGACAATGTAACAACAATGAGCTCAAAACCAGGGGGAACTTTATATGGAAACAAGTTCTGGGAACAAAAACCTCTGAAACCACAAATGAAAAAAACACCTATAAGTTTGGATGTCTATGTGCAGCAGCTTTCAGAAAGAGAGGACACATAAATAATTTATGCAGGAATCAAGCCTGAGTTGATTAACGAAAAATAAAATTATCGACCCAAATGTACCCGATGTCTCAAAGTATCTCTGTGAACTGAGGACAACGTTATTATCGCTTTGTGTATTTTAAATGCAAGAAGCTACAGAGAGGACACATAAATAATTTATGCAGGAATCAAGCCTGAGTTGATTAACGAAAAATAAAATTACCGACCCAAATGTACCCGATGTCTCAAAGTATCTCTGTGAACTGAGGACAACGTTATTATCGCTTTGTGTATTTTAAATGCAAGAAGCTGATAGATATTGACCAGGACCTGTTGACTACTTACTATAGTAAGAGTAAGTACCTATGGTTATCTGGATATTTTAGATAAATACGGCTAAACACCAAAAGTTGCTAAGCCCGAGTAATTTGAAGAGTCGTGTATAAAATGAAAATCGATCAATTACCTACGCAATATTATTGCTTAAGAACTTAAAATCTTTAGTAATCCCATGTTCGGCCTATGGTTATCTGGATATTTTAGATAAATACGGGTAAGCACAAAAAGTTGCTAAGCCCGAGTAATTTTAAGAGTCGTGTATAAAATGAAAATCGATCAATTACCTACGCAATATTATTGCTTAAGAACTTAAAATCTTTAGTAATCCCATGTTCGGTAATAAGGAGTAGACAGTTACTATCTAATTGTAGCACACATTAGTAGCATTTCCCCATATTTTCCAGCAGTTCCTGCAAGCAATTCAAATATTTTCTTCTGTTGTGATAGTGACACATCCACTAGAATCAGCGGATGTGCCAATTTTACTCTCGTACCAAAGCTATGAACGGGTTAAGATTTCTTCCCAAAAGTCACACGAAAGAAAGCTCACATTCTTGTGATGTTCCTAACACATGAGCTTTATTTTAATTAAATATACAAAAGCTACATAAACAATGTTTGACAAGGTCCCAAAATAATAATAATTCATTAATTAAATGTAAACAAGTTGACGGGTCTTTTTTACAGGGTCCGACAGATCCACAGGTGGTTTCTTTGTGGTACCGTTGTAATTAAATTTATTTCTTGATTATCTGATCATCTGTTCAACACCTTTTTTTTTCGTTCAGCTCAGTGATTCCTAAAATTTATAATCTTTTTATAAGGATTGGTTACTTGGAAGTTATAACGGTTGAGGTAAAACACGTAGAAAATCAGCATAAATATTGAGACTTGATCTGGTCATCTGTTCAACACCTTTTTTTCATTCAGCTCAGTGATTCCTAAAATGGTATGGCCAGGTTTATAATCTTTTTATAAGGATTGGTTACTTGGAAGTTATAACGGTTGAGGTAAAACACGTAGAAAATCAGCATAAATATTGAGACTTTTCCACAAGATGGTAAAGTGCCGTATATAGCAAAACCGTCCTCGACAGAGGCGATTGATTTGATACGACTGGAAATTTTCGGAATAGGTAGATACGGAATGGTTAGATTGATCAGTAGGTCACTACCAAAATAGAAATAAGGCACTATAAAAGATACGAGTGCACCTTTTCGAATTTATGATGAGTATTTGTAAAGTGTTAAATAAATCATCTGCAAGTTGGAGACCCTGTCGGCAGAGAAGTTCCACATTATGACCATCACATCTGCGAAGTATTCGAAGGTTAACCGCAATGCGCGGCGCGACGACGACTTTTAAGTGTTATGTATAGGCAACTTATAATAAGTGCGGCGAATGAATAGGACAAAGGTGCCGAACTTGTCAACTTCAAGAGGCTTTGAGTACAAATTTGATTAAGAAAATAAGTGTATGAAAAAAGTGTCATTAATTGGGTATGTTTATTGCCACTTGTGCAGTTCTTTTTCGATAGAATCGGTCTGTTACTCCTTCAGGTGTATGTATAAAATAACAAGAATGCTTGCATAAGGAATAAGGAACAAGATAAAGGATAAGAAGAAAGAAGACGTAAGGTTCCACTTTAATCTGATGCCTTATTTTAATTAGCACGATACTCGTGGATCGTCCAATAAAGGTGATCTTATCGGGCGTTCACTTCGAGAGTTTCAACACTCAACGTTTCAGTTCATCACCTGTTTCAAATGTACACAGAAATCGTCCTTATGGGGTTGGTTTTGGTTTATTCTACTAAGTAGGTATTCTCCACGGTCAACTCAATCCGATTCCACCTCAATCTTTGCTAGATCATCAATATTACCTATCTAACGCTATAATGGAACATCTATTGATGAGCTTCCCTACTCCTTATTACTGTTTGTATCTTCCCAAGGTATGTACATAGGTAGAAGGTATTCTCCACGGTCAACTCAATCCGATTCCACCTCAATCTTTGCTAGATCATCAATATTATCTAACGCTATAATGGAACATCTATTGATGAGCTTCCCTACTCCTTATTACTGTTTGTATCTTCCCAAGGTATGTACATAGGTAGAAAAAATCTACTGACATCCAAGTAACGAAATACCGGGTAACTTTAGCGGTATAATTATAAGTGAATGTGAATGAGTGAATGGATCTTGATTTTATAATATAAGATAAGGGAACTGTGAAAAAACTCTAGATGTGGCACATCAACTTCTAACAGCCTATATTACAAGGGACCTAATCGTATATCCAGAACTCATGAAAACTCAAGGAATGAAGATCATCTTTCCTCATATTTTATTCATGACATAATATCACTCAAGCAATTTAAAAGCGAAGAGCAACATAATATAGTACTCGTATTAATATGAATTTAGCAACCGCTGTACAAGTGTACATTACATACAGAGATACACCTATATCGTTTTGATTCCTAAAACAATGTACCCAAGTATTCCTAACTGAATGCCATGAATCTACTCTTAGCATATCATAGGTAGATTGAATTCTTCTTGTAGACCAGAAATAAAGCATAGAAGCAAACTTTTTACTTGTTCATAGAAATTCATTTCAAAGTCACTGGATGATGTTCATAGCCATTGAGTGCAAAGTAAGATGGTCTTTGCCCCTTGTCCATGTAGACACAGAGCCTCGCAATTGCACACACAAAATGCTGTAAGTTATATTTTATACGTTTTTATTCATTGATGATGAAATATAGTTTTCTGATTCTATACGAACATAATTGTCTGAGATAAAAAACACATAAATTTCACATATTTAAACAAAAAAAGTACACAAGAAAAAGAAAAAAAAACTTTTCAAACATAATATTTCTATAGGAAAGAAGAACAATAAACAATAAAGTGCAATTATATTGAATCTTTTTGTTTCAACAGGGTGAATCAAACTATGGTGCCTACGTGGAATGTCTAATTTGGCTAAAGATGCCTGGGCAGTTTAAAACCAACACTGATATCCTGTAATGTAACCCCAGAACTTTTGCTGCGTGCGAAATGAAAAGTATGGAGTTTTTTTTATCCATCGCTGGAGCTAGTCAGATTATTTCAATGATTCTCAACTGTTCCGTTTCTGATTAGGTTCCAAGATTTATTCACACTGTAATCAATAAAGTGCAATTATATTGAATCTTTTTGTTTCGACAGGGTGAATCAAACCATGGTGCCTACGTGGAATGTCAAATTTGGCTAAAGATGTCAGGGCAGTTTAAAACCAACACTGATATCCTGTAATGTAACGCTAGAACTTTTGCTGCGTGCGAAATGAAAAGTATGGAGTTTTTTTTTTTCCATCGCTGGAGCTAGTCAGATTATTTCAATGATTCTCAACTGTTCCGTTTCTGATTAGGTTCCAAGATTTATTCACACTGTAATCATTTAAACTAACTTGGCTAGCCATATGAGAATCAAAGAGCTCATAGAACACCAGCCGAGTTTTAACGTAGCTTTTGTCCGGCAATCACGCCCCAAACCTGATTGGTCTGTTTTTCAACCCAAGTGCTCATAAAGATTATATTCCATAATGCTTCAGTTAGACAAGGGCATCAGGGCATGTGATCCCATTAATACGTCAATAATTTTAATTAAACTAATTGGAACAAAACCCATTTCCTAGCTATCACCGGCGTCAGACAGCCTAGGGCGCGTGCTTCAGTTAGACAAGGGCATCAGGGCATATGGTCCCATTAATACGTCAATAATTTTAATTAAACTAATTGGAACAAAACCCATTTCCTAGCTATCACCGGCGTCAGACAGCCTAGGGCGCGCTAAGTTCTTATTTAGCCTGACATCGCTCTCGAGGGATTACAAGAATGTGTCTGAAAGTGTCAAGTGTTCATGTTGTATTGAGAAAAAAAAAACTTGTCCTTGATCTTGTAGGCGCTCTCGAGGGATTACAAGAATGTGTCTGAAAGTGTCAGGTGTTCATGTTGTATTGAGAAAAAAAAACTTGTCCTTGGATCTTGTAGTGAAATAAAGATCACGAAGAGGTCAACTGTAGAAGACCGTTTCGACCTTTTTCGATCTCATCAGCTCGACCGTTTGAATGAGCTGGTTAAAGTGACTCAGCAATGTAAAGCAGTGCTGATTGAATCACCCATTAATTTTTTACTATAGGTACACTATAGTCTATAGTCCTACGTGGACATTATTGGTTTAACGTATCGTACATCAGGACTTGGAGGCTGAACACTGAAGATAGGGCAATACCTCCCGGTGATTCATTCAGACCCCAACTGAGCCACCAAACGCTCTAGACAGGTCAATTATTTTTCTATTGAAGATGACTTGATGACCCAAGAGCCCCCAAGTAGGACCAATCCGGGATCTCTATGAAACACATTTATTCCTAGTGGTGGAATAGGAAGATTTATATCTCGGTCGTATACAATAGCTAACACCTACGTGACTTAGGAGTTAGTGAGAAGTGTAATAGAATAATAAGACAAAAATTATGAATGATTTGGATTACCTACTTGAAGAGAAACAATCAACAACAATTTATTGATGAGCTGCCCAAAGTTTGGGCAATACAAATAATTAGAGAATTGTGAAAGGTATCTTCAGCAGGTAATCTTACAAACCAATTAGAATCGACTCTTGTATCAACATCAAAAGTCCTCCTTGGGTCTGGATTGTATGATATACCTACATTAGGTAGGTAGTTATGATTGAATGGAAAAGTTATATAGAAATGAAACAGGCAGTAAAGTTGTACAGGTTGTGTTATAACTCAGAACTAAGAAACATCCAGTAAAAAATAATCAAAATCCATCTCCCTTGTACATCACAGGAAAAAAGAAGCGACGCTCTCAAACGTGAAAAAAAAAGGTAAATAAATATACATAAGTTAGAAAATATAGAGGAATTTTCATAGCGTAACACTTTGGGAGGTAAACCATGAAAAGAGCAAGAGCTAGAGGAGACACCTCCTAAACTTTGACCAATTTGAGAGATTCGAATAAAATCTTTAAGGAGATTGAAAGTCTAAGGTCGAAAAATAAATAGCCCAATGCCCAAACACTGAATGTAACAACTTGCCCTGGGCAATTTGTGAAGAATAAAATTTGTTTGAACCCAATGCCCAAACACTGAATGTAACAACTTGCCCTGGGCAATTTGTGAAGAATAAAATTTGTTTGAAATATTAATGTCTAGAGAAGAAATTTTAATTAAGTGATTTAGAAGAAAGAACAAAAAATAAGTGTAAAACTTACACCCAAACTTTTTCCATTTGAGGTTAAGACTTTTATACCTCATCTATAGAATAGCTATAAGATTAATTATTGTCGAATGAGATTGAAAAGTCCCTTTGCCAGAGGTGGACAATGTATCTTTAACCTACCTACATAGGTTTTCTATGCTTCGAAGAGTGGGCGGTTGTCATCTAGATAGTGCAAACACTATGCCTTCCATGATCAATTATTTAAAATTTAAATAACATAACCGCAAATTGGGCGAAACCACAATAACTCTTGAAGATAAAGCGAAAACCCCGCCCAACAAACGGATATTGAACAATACTAGATGGCCAAATTGTGAACCCTTTTGTGGTGGATTGCACTATCTGCATAAGAAGATGGTCCAAGAGCCAACATCATTGCTATTCCAGACGGAACGTATATTAGTCTCTGTCATAAGTCATTAGACAGGACTGACTCTGAACCCTTTCTTGCTTGAAAAATCTTCAGTCCGAAGCTGAAATCTGAGATTTCCGAGCCCTAACAAAGGAAGATATTGAAAAGTTTTCATATTATCAAAAACTACAGTAGATACCTAAGTACTTGTCCCGAAAGAGTCGATAGACAATTTTTGTTATGTATACGTAGGTACTCTGTGTAGTACCTACCTAGATTTCATCTATCACCGGAATAACTTTATAAATGACTTAAAGCTCATTGATGATTGATGTCATTAGGCTTATATTTAGTGAGGTATGCCGTATGCGGTGAAGTACCTATCTACCAACATTATCGAAAAATTTCATTAACGATGTCCAGAAGTAGGTACACAGCGAACTCAAATGGCTCAAGTAATTTAAAAGTGAAGAGCAACATAATATAGTACTCGTATTAGTATGAATTTAGCAACCACTGTACAAGTGTACATTACAGAGATACACCTATATCGTTTTGATTCCTAAAACAATGTACCCAAGTATTCCTAACTGAATGCCATGAATCTACTCTTAGCATATAAGATTATCCCAAATATAGTACCTTCGCAGCATTGATCGTCCGTCGAGAGTTCTGTTATAAACAAACTAGCAACTCGTTTTTCTTTTTTTAGTAGCTACGGGCGTGATTCGAACGACCTAGATGATTAAAATGCTTAAAAACTATAAAAATTAAAACAAGAGAATATGAGAGAGAGAGAGACGCTGAATCGTGATGGAAGTAATGCTGCAGCGTTTCATAACATTTTTATCTACCAAAGCTTTTCACAGTGCCGAATGGCATATACTCGTAAGAGTATCCCAAATATAGTACCTTCGCAGCATTGATCGTCCGTCGAGAGTTCTGTTATAAACAAACTAGCAACTCGTTTTTCTTTTTTTAGTAGCTACGGGCGTGATTCCAACGACCTAGATGATTAAAATGCTTAAAAACTATAAAAATTAAAACAAGAGAATATAAGAGAGAGACGCTAAATCGTGATGGAAGTAATGCTGCAGCGTTTCATAACATTTTTATCTACCAAAGCTTTTCACAGTGCCGAATATCACGTGACATGGGCCACTGAATTGTCCGAAGAAAAATGGAAAACTGTCATTGATACATCAGCCAAATATGCTGCTGAAATGGACAAATTTATGTGGGATTAGAGCCGCTGAATCGTGATGGAAGTAATGCTGCAGCGTTTCATAACATTTTTATCTACCAAAGCTTTTCACAGTGCCGAATATCACGTGACATGGGCCACTGAATTGTCCGAAGAAAAATGGAAAACTGTCATTGATACATCAGCCAAATATGCTGCTGAAATGGACAAATTTATGTGTGGGATTAGAGCCATCAGATATGTATTTGGAACTGATTGAATACATTGATAGCCCATATCAACCGTGTAATTTGTCAGTATCATAAATCCCACATAAGTCTACGTACTGAGTTTTTCTTTCGCCAAGATTGACAGAAATACATACATATTTCGTGTTTCCGCAACATGCCAGAACCTCGAGACTTCGGCGCATTTGAGAAGAGATAAGTTGTACACATACTATAGGTTGTAAGATTTTTTGTTAGTTTAGAGATCGTTTTTCATTTAGTCATAAGAACATCCCCATCAGGCATTTATCTTTAAACCTTCATTTGATACAATTATCAGTAAGTATTGAGTAAGCATTGTTCTGTTACTGATGTATTGAGACTATTGAGTGAACCAAATCATTCCAAATAAGTACCAATGGGTACTTGTGTTTTCGTTCTGTGTGTTTGATTGTTTATTTGTTTGTGTCTTTACATTATGGACATTCGTATTCATGAAACAACAAAACCAGTAAAAATGTTTGCTTTCATAGGAATGTGAAGAAGAACGATCGTGTGTAACTTAAGTAAGGCAAATGCAGTGTTCTCTGCACCCTGGGCACTGGTGCAAATGCAAACTATACATTTTGAAATTTGGGAAATGTCCGGGTTTTCGATGGAATGTCCGGGTTTTTGGAACCAAATGTCCTACTTTTTAAAAATTTGATCTGGAACCCTACCTGAGAGCGATCAATCAGCCTCGAAAACAATCTAGGTACTAGGTATCTGCGAGGAACAAGAAAACGGTTTATTGAATATAGTTGTTATCTGTTTAGTACGAAGAGATGGGACTTTAGATTAGACATTTGTTTGTTTGTTTGTTCCTCTATTTTCTCCCAATATAAACATCCTCGGTGATTTCATTATTTTTTTACGTTTTTCTGATTGAATAGAGAATAGAGAGTTGGGATGTTGGGTAAAGGGTATACCTAAGTATGGGTATCTGAAGTAGGTATTTTGTTCCAATTTGTAGATGAATAAGGGCCATAGTAGGGATCTAGGGTAAAGGTGATCATTTTTTGTTCCAATTTGTAGAAGGGCCATAGTAGGGATCTAGGGTAAAGGTGATCATTATTAACTTGAGCACTTGACTTCAAATTTTAGTTTGTTGAACACTTGATAGGTACTTGTGTTCCAGTCAGAGGCAAAATATAGGTAGGTAAGTATACCTTTGTATTACATCCCTTATGGATTGTAGGTACCAATACAAGCATTATTGGTGATTCAGTAGGTATAATTATTCACTTTTTCCTCAAATCGGACGAAGCTTTCAATGAACTCATAGAGCACATCACAAACATTATAATTTGGGTACGGTATAACCTAGCTATTTGACATCCTGTCATGTAAACCTTGTAATGATAGGTATGTACCTAATAGACATCACATAAAATATTTAAATAACACATCATCGTTAGTAGAGCTGAATTCCCGCCTTTTGATATTTTGGCAAGTAGGTACCTAGAAGAAATATTACCCTCAAATAATTCACGTCATGTGGTCCGGTATTACACTTCGGACATCCAATGGAGGCAGCGCGCTTCCTTGACTTGAAAACGGCGCATGAAGTTGATGAAACATGCTAACACAACAACAACAACAACAACAACAACAACAACAACAACAACAACAACAACAACCTTCAAATATTTCGATGGGACTCTAAGTAGCTCCCCATTTTAGGTAGGTACGTAATATACATACCTATAAATAGTAGCATATATTTATGTTATACTTACAAAAATATAGATATCAAATTTATATTTAGACAACAGAAACCATCATATCCACAAAATTCAGCTTTGAATATTTCTTTATCAGTCAAGAGGGAGTGGAGCCTGTCATGGTTCAATATTTCGGTTGTCATACATATATAGATAAAGGTACCTAATATACATACCTATAGTTGCATATATTTGTGGTATACTTACAAAAATATAGATATCAAATTTTATTTATATTTAGACAACAGAAACCATCATATCCACGAAATTCAGCTTTGAATATTTCTTTATCAGTCAAGAGGGAGTGGAGCCTGTCATGGTTCAATATTTCGGTTGTCATATAGTCATCAGTAGCCAGTAGCGTTACATCGCGCTAAATGTATTCTTGCGTACGTACTACAGGCCCTAAATGCCAAATGTTAAAGAGGTCCAGCGCTTGTGTCTTTCGCAATTCTTTGTCTGTTATTTTTTGTTGTGTTGTGATCTCTTCTGTGGTCGTCTTCTGTTAGGTCTGATTGCTCCAACAATACCCACTTTAATAGGTACAGTCCTTATCTCATATAATACCAACCACCAATCCAATTTAATACCGACCACAAATCCATTGGGCCATTCTTTACGTCAGCTGTGTAGTTATAGGAATTCACTTGGCACTCTGCATTGTTTTCGTTGATAGTAGGGCATCGAACCAAAAAACTTGGCACTGCCCGAGGGCCCAAAAAGTCAGAGGCGCCAATTTGTGGCACTGATCTATTCACCTCGGTTTAATTGAGTTCTTGAGTTAGCACAAAAAAAAATCCA
The DNA here is from genome assembly GCF_000475195.1 of Diaphorina citri. NCBI lineage: Eukaryota > Metazoa > Arthropoda > Insecta > Hemiptera > Psyllidae > Diaphorina > Diaphorina citri. Next base: position 49,861 of record NW_007379098.1, read on the forward strand.
CACCGTTTCCCACTTCGTTGAGAAAAATGGGCGGATCTCAACATGACGTGAGAAGTTGGAAACCTCCATGCGTTTTGTTCCTCTATTTTCTCCCAATATAAACATCCTCGGTGATTTCATTATTTTTTTACGTTTTTCTGATTGAATAGAATTAGAGCCATCAGATACGTATTTGGAACTGATTGAATAAATTGATAGCCCATATCAACCGTGTAATTTGTCCTTATCATAAATCCCACATAAGTCTACGTACTGAGTTTTTCTTTCGCCAAGATTGACAGAAATTCAGAAATACATACATATTTCGTGTTTCCGCAACATCATTTTCGTCTTCAAGTAACAGATCCCTCTCCAATATCCTCAACTTCGGCACTGGAACATATCCATGGTTTATTATGTTGGGATTAATAAATCTGCATTATAAATATCAGGTCTTATAACTATTATTTTTCCTGAGATATTTATTATCCTATTATTCAGGTGGTTCACTCTACCTTGTATGGCTTGTCATATAGCAGTACTGGCAATCTCTCTGACAATAAGATTGTTCTGGTGTGTTATATTGGAGAAGTGGATTTGAAATTTGAGACGGGAACCGAAAATTACAAGAAGGTTATTATTGTAATACGGGTCAGTAGAGTTAAGTATCAACTTGGTCTTCAAGGAATCCTTTATAAGGGCTTCTGAGGTAAAATACTTGCATACGTATGGTTGGTGTACATACCCAGATAGATACTTGGTTATGTTTATGAAAGTCCCAAAAATTAGAATGGAAAAGATTTATTGTAATACGGGTCAGTAGAGTTAAGTATCAACTTGGTCTTCAGGGAATCCTTTATAAGGGCTTCTGAGGTAAATACTTGCATACGTATGGTTGGTGTACATACCCAGATAGATACTTGGTTATGTTTATGAAAGTCCCAAAAATTAGAATGGAAAAGATTCCTTATTAGTTTCAGGTCCATCAGAAACCGTTGCATTGGTGTTGGTGGGAAAGCAAGAAAAGCGAAATGAAATATGATCATCAAACGACGGACACAAATGAAAAATAGCAAAAGCATCACTGCATATGCAAATGTTGCAAAACTCTAGAATCTTATGGTCACATCAGATTACATTAAAAGCACTTATTTACTTTATGATAAATTGGCAATTCAGATTTCGTCGACATTTAATACAAGTGTGACGATGCTATCTGTGCATGTATCTCCATATTATTGATAATTTATATGGCAACCATTCGCAATAGTTCTTATATTTTTCATCCGTTTCTTATAAACTATAAAGGAACACTTCTCTTGATCGTTTGTATGGAAAGATGTTTAGATTGTTATCTCTGGTACTCACATCATGTATGTCTCTGTACGTGGAACACTTCTCTTGATCGTTTGTATGGAAAGATGTTTAGATTGTTATCTCTGGTACTCACATCATGTATGTCTCTGTACGTCTAATATACATACCTATAGTAGCATATATTTATGTTATACTTACAAAAATATAGATATCAAATTTACATTTAGACAACAGAAATCATCATATCCACGAAATTCAGCTTTGAATATTTCTTTATCAGTCAAGAGGGAGTGGAGCCTGTCATGGTTCAATATTTCGGTTGTCATACATAGATAATGGTATATCTATTATTATGCTAGTATATAAATTAAGATCTATCCAGACAATATTACCCTTGCATAATGTTTATAACTTATTGTTTAGATTTAATAATGGGCATGTCAATATAAATTTTATATCCTTATATTATTATGCTAGTATATAAATTAACATCTATCCAGACAATATTACCCTTGCATAATGTTTATAACTTATTGTTTAGATTTAATAATGGGCATGTCAATATAAATTTTATATCCAGAACGACTTATTCCATATTATCAATGCATAGCTACAGGGTGTTTTAGAAACACGGAATAGTGACTAGACCATACTAGAGAATAAGGAAAATATTTTCACATAAATATCGGAGAATGACATTCTTGTATTATAGTCAGTAGGCTAGGCAGGTACCGACTTACCTAAAAAGAGCTTTAAAATTCAAGGATACATAATTATGTTGTTACCTATATCAATAAGTTGATTACCTAATTTTTCTCCGGTATTGATGGGCTCGAAAAATTTCAAAATATTTTTTGTGGTGATTTCATATCACAAACTTACCTAAAAAGGGCCTTAAAATTCAAGGATACATATAATTATGTAGTTACCTATTATCAATAAGTTGATTACCTAATTTTTCTCCGGTATTGATGGGCTCGAAAAATTTCAAAATATTTTTTGTGGTGATTTCATATCACAAAGTCAAATAAATAAGTACCTACATAAGTCACAAAAATACCCACAACATGTGGATCTGAGTGAGTCATCTGATACCCCTAAAGTTCGGAGGCACTTCTAGAGTTGTCATCCTGTAAAACTGGTTGGGGTAGATACCTACCAAGTTTCTAGATCAACCGGTATTTTCTGAGAGGGCTAATTTAATGTCTCTATGAATGAAATAAAACCTAAAACAGACACAAATAATAACCCATAATCATATTTTCTATTCTTATTTCTTATTGAAATGCTGACGAAATTTCGTGGTTTTAACCCGTCTAGTCGGTTGCATTCAGGAAATTGTTAATTTTATTCGGTCCAGTACACATTTTCGTAACTCATAATAAGCATCGTAATAAAGAGTCCTACCTAATAAGCATCATTTCTACCGTTCTACCAATAGTTAATAGCAGGGACGTTCGGAGCCTATCGGCCCTGGGGCCAACTCCAAGAATGAGGTCCTCCTTGCGACAATGGTCGTCTTTTTCTTTCGGAATTTTCCCTCTTCTGAAGCTCATTTCTCCTATTTTAGCACAGATTCGTGTAAGCTTAACCCAACCTTTAGGGCTCTTCGCCCCTACAATGCCCTACACCTACGTCTCAGGAGCGGCCTTTTTGTGTACGGAATTAAGCTAACTCTTTTAGTATGCTAGCGCCTGCAACCAAGGAAATCCAAGATGGAGCACCATCGGAATCGATAAGCTTAACCCAACCTTTAGGGCTCTTCGCCCCTACAATGCCCTACACCTACGTCTCAAGAGCGGCCTTTGTGTACGGAATTAAGCTAACGCTTTTAGTATGCTAGCGCCTGCAACCAAGGAAATCCAAGATGGAGCACCATCGGAATCGTTTCCGTTTTCGAAAAGAAAATACAATTAATTTTCACAAACAAGAATACTAGATACTTTTTAGCTAAACCAGGAAGTATCCAGTTTTCGCTAAATTAGGAACTTTTCGTTTCGGCCCCCCTTGAGAGGTCTGGGCCCGTGAAAATGGGATCGGATGTACCCCACTGTGTACGGCCCTGGTTAATAGGATACTCGTGTAGCTTCTGTCTATCATCCTGCTATGGAAGCAAGTATTAGGTATGCCTTCTGTTTGACATCTATGTTTGTAGCTTCACAATTGCAGCTACTTATGACACAAGACAGTGAGGAAATTAGTGAATTATGCATTGGAGTAACGGAGGTAATTTAATTGTCTTGTAAGTTGTTTGGTACCGTCTTTGATTAACAAGACAAGTAGGCAAGTAATAGTCGCTTTCTTTAATAAGTAAGTTCTGCCTCATTCTTAATTCACACCTGACAAAATTAACCTGGTTAATAGGATACTCGTGTAGCTTCTGTCTATCATCCTGCTATGGAAGCAAGTATTAGGTATGCCTTCTGTTTGACATCTATGTTTGTAGCTTCACAATTGCAGCTACTTATGACACAAGACAGTGAGGAAATTAGTGAATTATGCATTGGAGTAACGGAGGTAATTTAATTGTCTTGTAAGTTGTTTGGTACCGTCTTTGATTAACAAGACAAGTAGGCAAGTAATAGTCGCTTTCTTCAATAAGTAAGTTCTGCCTCATTCTTAATTCACACCTGACAAAATTAATGGTTATCTATTTATGTATGTAGGTATTTTCTTACGTGGAGCTCTGTTGCTTGCTTAGAAAGAGCTTTTTTGAAATCTTTTGATGAGATAGGGGGGTGAACTTCACATTATAAAGTGAGTAAACTAGGAAAAACATTGGGTGTATTATGCCAACCTTCCGATTCAGATACCTATAGTTAGATACATAATTACATACCTTATTCTCAGTCCCTCCGTGATGGAATTTTTAAAAAGCAAGAGAAGTCCTAACATATGAAATAGAACATCTTGGACCTTCTTCTTCATTTTTCTGTGATAAATGGGTCTACCTATATCTCATCCGACTCCCTTCTGGTGCATAGATTTTCAAGATTTGTGCTCAGTTTTACCAGCAGAAGATTGATGCGACTTGCTAGAAACTGCAACAGTTGTTATGATCCTCATGATGAATGTCCTACAAGTCAGAAATCTAGCAAGTTAAAAGTCCTACATGTATCTCAACATCTGATGTTCAGAAAAAATCTAAAAACAAAAACTGTCTCGTAAATTATAAGTGTAAGAAATTTCATTTACATATTTATTTTATTTTAAAGAATCATCGAACTAATAAGAAGATGCAGATAGGTTCTGAATTTATTGCCCTTATACGTACCTACATAACTAATCATTTCTCCAACTATAGGTATCTTGTGATCTAATGGACATTGTATGCAGTGGATACTGGTTGGTGTTGATCGGCAAGTCCTTCTAGATTCTAGAGACTTAAGGAGTTTGTGAGAAGTGTAATAGAATAATGGGACAAAAATTATGAATGAGTTGGATTACCTACTTGAAGAGAAACAAACAACAACAATTTATTGATGAGCTGCCCAAAGTTTGGGCAATACAAATAATTAGAGAATCGTGAAAGGTATCTTCAGCAGGTAATCTTACAAACCAATTAGAATCGACTCTTGCATATCAACATCAAAAGGTCCTCCTTGGGTCTGGATTGTAAGTTTGTAAGATATACCTACATTAGGTAGGTAGTTATGATTGAATGGAAAAGTTATATAGAAATGAAACAGGCAGTAAAGTTGTACAGGTTGTGTTACTCTGTACGTGGATTGCTTGCACTTATGCATGCGTGATGATGTATGTACATGGAAATACAAAAGTTGTTCAATTTTTCATTCCTTTTTTTCCATCTGCCCGGGTCTGTCATCTTCTATTTTTTCCCCCTTGGTATGTATTGACCACATGATACAAGAATGCTGGTTAGAATATTGAGACTATTGAGAGGTACATTCAATACGAAAAATAGATCGAGTGCCATGATGCGTGCTTTGCAAACATAATAATACTAATACTTTTTGGTTAGAAATGGCTCTTCTTTAGACAGGCACAGATTTTCAGACCCTTATTTCATATACCAGACAGTCTCAGGAACAAGGTAATCATACCTACTAGCCCGCAGGAAATCTGCAGATCAATGCATTCACGAAAAGATGTTGGACCCCATGACCAAATTTTGAGAACAATAATTCACTCATTCAGCATTGATCCTAGTTATGATTTACTTTCATCTGTAACTGTGACCGTGATGTAACCTGTAACTCGTTTGCGTATTAGTGTTCAATTAAGTATGGCAATAAAATAATGATTTGGGGTTTTCTATCTACTTGTCTAAATTGATGTAATTTCAACTCAAATATCCCCTAACTAAACCTTTGGGTTAAGGTATTCCTGAGCGTGGAAAAATGAAAAAATCTTACCTTTGTATTACATCCCTTATGGATTGTAGGTACCAGTACAAGCATTATTGGTGATTCAGTAGGTATAATTATTCACTTTTTCCTCAAATCGGACAAAGCTTTCAATGAACTCATAGATCATAGAGCACATCACAAACGTTATAATTTGGGTACGGTATAATCTAGCTATTTGACTTCCTGTCATGTAAACCTTGTAATGATAGGTATGTACTTACTAGACATCACATAAAATATGTAAATAGCACATCATCGTTAGTAGAGCTGAATTCCCGCCTTTTGATATTTTGGCAAGTAGGTAGGTACCTAGAAGAAATATTACCCTCAAATAATTCACGTCATGTGGTCCGGAATTACACTTCGGACATCCAATGGAGGCAGCGCGTTTCCTTGACTTGAAAACGGCGCATGAAGTTGATGAAACATGCTAACACAACAACAACAACAACAACAACAACAACAACAACAACAACAACAACAACAACCTTCAAATATTTCGATGGGACTCTAAGTAGCTCCCCATTTTAGGTAG
>NW_007379098.1:56843-68759 GCF_000475195.1 Diaphorina citri
AGGTGTACGGCCTGTATTAGGGAGTCTATGGTTAATATTAAACACTATGGTATTTGCCTGGAGGCAGGAATGGGGTGTTTTTTAATTAAAAAGCAATTTCTCATACAAAACTTGCCCATAATACAGGAGTAGTCTCATGGTCTTTCTGGCCCAAAAGGAAATGGACACTAGAAGGGGAACAATGCCCTGTTAGTATGGCTTTTCGGTAGCTGGATAGGTCGGACGAACAAAGGAAATAGGCCAGGATACATTATCTCTGGTCGTTCGGGGCCGTGACACAAAATACCTAATAGTACATCCTGTTTTTTTGCTATCATAAGAAAAAAGGATTTCAAAATTAGCTTCCTATTATCTGCCCGTATTTTCCCATAATCGAAACAGTACATGTATTTCATCTAGTTCTCTGGGAGGGATAATGAGTTGTGACTGTGACTCCAGCCAAAAACAAGGGGAAGCTCACATGTACACCTCTAAAATGGAGATTGAGTCAAAATTAACGGAACAGTCATGTTATTGGAAAGGCATTTTTGTGAGTGTCCTAACCTTCACAGCTTAAACACCCTTACAAGACACCCTGTCTAATAGAACCTGCATATCTAGCCAGAGAGAGGGACCTGACGATGGTATAATTATGTTGTGCGATGCAACACCTCTTTGTCGAAATTTATCGTCATTTTTCATGTTAACAACAGGGTTATATTTCCGGACTTCTTAATGGGACTCTCTAAGAGCTCTTAGGTAACGATTATCTCAACGCAGGACGGGGTAACCTCGTTATTGGAACCCTGTTGCCATGTTTGCATGCCAACCTAGTAGATAGATATCGAAGATGGGTATCACTTATCAAACTCACCGGAATCGTACTGTAGTCATCAGTAGCCAGTAGCGTTACATCGCGCTAAATGTTTATTCTTGGCGACGTACCACAGGCCCGTAAATGCCCAATGTGTAAAGAGGTCCAGCGCTTGTGTTCTTTCGCAATTCGTTGGTCTGTTATTTTTTGTTGTGTGGTTGTGAATCCTCTGCTGGTCCGTCTTTCTGTTAGGTCTGATGGCTCCACAATACCCACTTTAAATACAGTCCTTATCTCATACCAATACCAACTACCAATCCAATTTAATACAACCGACCACAAATCCATTTGGGCCATTCTTTACGTCAGCGTGTAGTTATAGGAATTCACTTGGCCACCCTGCATGTTTTTCGAGTTGACAGTAGGCATCGAACCAAAAAACTTGGCACTGCCCGAGGCCCAAAAAGTCAGAGGCGCCAATTGTGGCACTGATCTATTCACCTCGGTTTATTGAGTTCTTGAGATTAGCAGGAAAAAAAAAATCCACACCGTTTCCCACTTCGTTGAGAAAAATGGGCGGATCTTCAACATGACGTTGAAGAAGTTGGGAGGAACCCTCCAGCGTTTTTAACTTGGGTGATTTAGACGTTTCAAGTCAAAGGGTAACTGATGAATTTTTGTAGTGGTTCTGTTGTACGTTTCTTGTTGCCTGAAAATCTCTTCTTGACTCCCTAATTATTTAGTTTGAAATGTATTTAACTTTTGGCAGTTCATTTAATAAAATGTGTGTCTTTTTACGTTTCCGAACCAAAGTTATGTGTATACCGGATGGACGTGTTGAAAGTAAAATATCTAATACGAATCTTGTATTAGGTGCGGGAACCAAAATTGGTCTGAACTTGCGGGAATGAAGATTGTTAGTTATTAATCACACCCCTCCCGGGTTTACAGAGTGTCATGTTGGTTAACGTCATATTGCTCCACAATATCATCAAATTATTCATCAGTGTTTATCTTTATCTTTTTAACAAATTTCTTTCCCATCTCCTGCTAATCTTCGAGTGATTCATCCTATACATTGGTACGCATCTTATTTATGTGTGTTCGTGACCCAATGGTTTTATAACTTAATTAACATTTAATTTATTTCCTTTTCGCCATCAATATCATGCTTTTCCATACATATTCTTTTCTTATTTATTAGTCCTTCAATTTAGGTCCGCGTTTAATGGCGCTGAGTTTTCAAAATTTACTCCCCCTCTTGACCTTTCCTTTCTATCCATTCAGTCATCTCATGAACTGGTACCAGCGCCTCGCCTGTGAAAATCTAAAAAAATGTGGTCTCCGGCGTTCCATAAAGAACTTCGCAATTTACATTTTCTCATTTCCCAAAAGTTGTTATACGTAATTAAGAAAAACCTTGAAAAATATTCCAAAACCTTTACAGTAAATTTATTGACGTCAAAATATCACGAAGTGTAAAGTTGTAAAGAACTTTCGGAAACTCAGCCCTAATCCTATAAGGTACGCCTACGCCTAACAACTTGAGTTCTTTAGGGACTCTTTTTACTTTTTACCTTCCTTATTTTATGAAGTTAATGTTCACAGTCGTCGATTTCATTTTGCCAGTAACCTCGGTCGAATGACAATATATACATACCTTAAATATTAAATAAGTAACCCCTGCTTTCGCAAATAAAACTACACTCATTTCCACTTAATAAAAAATCAAAACTATGAATGAAATCCTGAGAACTTACTATCGAACAGTAGACAACTAATTTCGCTCTTCGTGTAATGTGCTCAGCAATAAATTTGGGTCCAAATTGCCTTAACACAGGACTCGTAAAAATAAGTGGACAGAAGGCAAAAACATAATTAATTCAAACTTGTCACCAAATATTTTGTTTATTTGTCTGATTTTCTGTGCTAATAACTTGTCCGTATACAAGGTGAATGCTACCACACGTTCCTGAAAAATTTTGGCAGCACTAGGCAAACGGACATTATTTTCCATGTCTCTTGTAGTAATTATGTAGTAAACTTGTAGTAATTTATTTTCCATGTCTCTTGTAGTAGTTATGATTATGACACATCATATTGATTATTATTTTATGCTTTTAGGAAAAAAGACACAGGTTGCGTAGACTGTAAAGTGAAGTATCTTGGAACTTAGGTATCTTAGAACCTGCTTAGAACCTCTCTAAGTAAAAGCTCGTTTCTTGTAAATCTCATTAATTAATTAAGTGAATGTCTTGATTTTTTCGTTCTTTCTCACAAATTCTTCGACAAATTTGTTTTAATACCGTTCCAGTGGGCTGCTCTATTGAGCCATTATAGAAAATAATCAAGAGGACTTGTTAGAAAAATCAACTCAGCACTGAGTCATTTTCTTACCCTTGGCTCTCAGACCGAGCTAATTAGAAAACCCATTGAACAAGCAGTTTTAAATAAATATTCTAGAAAACTGCGTGAGAGTTGCAGACTAATTTATTTCGCTTTTGACTGACAACTTTTGATGGTTGAGGTCATTTGATAAGAGTTATGACGACTCAATGCTTCTCGAGGACAGTTTTATTAACCACAAGTATGTTGACCCCTTCAACTCCTCAAAACCATGTCATGATGCTGTGAAACATCAGCTGAGGCAAAGATTTACACATATTATGATTATTACCTATCTAAGTATGTAGGTATTAATAAAAATGTACCTTTTGTGTCTGCATAAGGTCCAAATAAATGTGTCTCCTTTTCATAATGCTGTGAAACATCAGCTGAGGCAAAGATTTACACATAATATGATTATTACCTATCTAAGTATGTAGGTATTAATAAAAATGTACCTTTTGTGTCTGCATAAGGTCCAAATAAATGTGTCTCCTTTTATTAGATACTTGCATACTATAACTATGATACTACTTACTACTCCAAGTTTAAGTAGATCTATTACACGTCACAAAATTAAAATTGTGTTTCTTTGTATTCACATGAAAAATGTCGTTCCATACTTGCATGATTATTATCTAATCTACCATAATGTGATGCAATCTCAAGCAACTCCATTGAAGGTGTTTGTACCGATTTCAACCAGTGCCAGTGTCTTGTCGGAATCAAAAGGATTAAAGCTATTAGTTTAATAGGTTCTGTATACGAAACTTATGTCAACTCGTATTATTAGAAACATTGTACGGCGAAATCATAAATTAACTTTTGCATAACTCTTAAAGATCAAGAGAACTCGTTTTGGACATACCTTTGCACTCCCACATCTTTTGCGAATCGAGTCCAACACAATAATCGTAATGCCAAACAATATCGCCAAGTAGTTGCTCTTGGAGAAAAAAACGAATGGAAATTAGCAAGACATTTGTGGCAGGATACTTGATATGCTAATATATTACATACTAATGATTCAATTTGAACCAGAACAATTTGTTCGTCGAAAAATAAACAAATACTTAGCCAACCATAGAGGTATAATTTACATCTCAAACAACAGTAGTGTTGGATGTTGATGACGTCACCCGCTGTGTTTGGTACCATGGTGCCACGATTAGGACCAAAAAATAAATTCAGCTTAAATGGAATAAATAATGGCTGTTTTTTTCTGTTTGTTATTAAGTCATTATTGAAATAGGTAGACAATGTCAAGATTACGTATTCTTCTACAATTTCTAACATGCTGGTAAATGATACCCATGTGCTTATTTCGACAGGGTAGTTGGTAGGTGGATACTTTAAACGTCAAGGATGTTCAAATGCGGGTTTGTCATGTGTAGGTTTTAAGAATAGATATTCAATTAGAATCAAAAGATAAAGCCACATTATGGCTAATTAAGACACGTGTGCACTCGAAGACAACAAATTGACTTTAATAGGATCTGGCCAGATTTCAGAATTACTAGAAATGAAAATGAATGTTATTCAGTTAACTATTACCTATGCCTATATCTAATAGATCTATCGATTATCTAGAGATACTAGAGAAAAATTAGGTACCTACATAAGATAGAGGGTAGGGAAGCGTTTGCCTGGTGATGAGCGGAATTGCTCATAGGTAGGTATATTATGCAATTATTACAATAATTGTTGCTAAAAAGTTTGGTTTGAGTCTGGTAATCTCTGAAATTTATTTTGATTCCACTCTTGGACTTTGGTTGGATCCTGTACTGTTGCTTGGATATTGATGAATACATTATCTTGGAAAACAAACACCGGGGGAACACACCTAGAACACAACTCTGGTGACAACACGAGACCGTGAGACAGGTTACATGGCTACCTATTTGACTTGACACCATCACCGAAACCAGCCCAATGTAGCCACCTTTCAGACCTCGATGTTTGTTTTCTGATTCCTTGCTTTTGACCCTGATAGTCAAGTGGATTTAGATATGAGCTTGGGTCCCTAGTATTTTCTCATGTCACTTGCCTGTGTTGCAATAGATAAATTACAAAATGCAAAGAAATTAATATGTTTCAAGGAGGAAGGAATTTTGGCACATCCACCAAGAAATCGTCTTATCGTTGTATTTGATTGTACATTAATACAGTATGGTTTTTCCAGTATTTCAATTTTTCTAATTTCTAACAGATTTGTTTTTCCTGTGTCTGCTGATAATACTGACCGCGATAAAACTTTGCGGGACATTGAACCCGACTCCTCCGGTGTGTAGAATCATTTGTCCCAATGTTATCACGGCAAATTAGCAGAAGCAAAACCCTCTGCACTGAAGGGTCATTTGATAAAGAGCTTGTTGGAATCGAACCATTGCAGCTTGTTGTTCTTGTTCAAAATACACGTTAAATAAATGGCCTGTGTAATAATTTCAAAATGTTTATTAACACATCCCGTGAGAGGAGGAAATGCCAGTGACATTATTATAATAGTATGCAAACAATTATGTTACATTATATAGGTATTTTATTTTAACAATTATGTTAAACTGGGAACGGGTGGGTAGGGCATGTCACTTAGAGCTAAAGCTCAAATTAATAGAAAATAGAAATACCACTGTGTGCCTTCAGCCTTAGTAAGGAAATCATACCAACTTAAAAACAAACCTACCATGTCTCATTAGGTACGTTCTTCTAGGAAAATAATGTAAGAACTGATTTGAAGTAAAACCCCGTTAACCCAGAAAGGGAAAAGTTTGTACTTACCTACAATAAAATTTTGAAAGAATTCCTATACTTTACTCACCCAAGTACCCAAGATACGAGTGTATATGTAGTTAGTTACTTTCAAGAAATTTACCTACAATAAAATTTTGAAAGAATTCCTATACTTTACTCACTCAAGTACCCAAGATACGAGTGTATATGTAGTTAGTTACTTTCAAGAAATCTCGTTGGAAAATATTGCTCCATCTTCTTGCAAAACGGTCCCAATGGCTACTATTGACTGTGCTCTCTTCAAAGACCAGAACATCGAGACTAGAAGATATTGCTCCATCTTCTTGCAAAACGGTCCCAATGGCTACTATTGACTGTGCTCTCTTCAAAGACCAGAACATCGAGACTAGAAGATCGTAAAAAGTGCAAGCTTTACAAACACACAACCTTTAACCACGGTTCAAAAATATGAAACTGACATTAAACGTGAATTTATTGCTTTCAAAAGGGCACATCAGTTTAGCAGAGTTATTAATGGTGAAAGAGTCGATACTGATGAGATGCTTATTGATATTATACACAGACGAATGTAGCTAGGAATACATGCCTTTAAGTTATTTCAGAATAGTAGGTAAGTACAAGCTCTGTTAATAAGTATAGATAGATACATACTTAGTATCTACCTAAATACTTATTAGGTAAGTAATAGGTACTTGATTTTGAATCATATTGAACTGTTTTTATATCTTTCGGAGACAAACTCTCACACATAAATTGTCCAAATCAAGGAGAAACAAAATAACCGTCCTTACAATCCCCACTTGAGACCAAAATTACGAAATTGTTCGAAGAAAATCGCTGATGCTTAAAATCTCCATGGTGGAATTAGGGGATATGATTTTCGAGTGAAAGAAGCAGAACCCACAGGTAATATAACGATTTAAAGAAGAATGAACTCGAACTTCTTAAAAAACAAAAACAACGTGGTAACATTATTTTAATAAAGATATTAAGATCTTTCGCTGATGCTTGAAATCTCCATGATGGAATTCTGGGATATGATTTTCGAGCGAAAGAAGCAGAACCCAGGTATAACGATTTAAAGAAGAATGAACTCGAACTTCTTAAAAAACAAAAACAACGTGGTAACATTATTTTAATAAAGATATTAAGATCTTCATTCATAGCATAGCATAGGCAAGTTCCATTATACTTATTAAAGGTTCTGTCTTTTCAGTCAATATTAAGGGACCAGAGATTGCTGGATAATTCAAATAATCACATGTTTCATATTATGTGCATAACTATCGTCCCAAAAGCGAAGAGAGAAGGAAGACAGGGTATAGGAGAAAGCCAGAGCGAACCTGATCTGTAAGATAAAATTCGCCCGCACGCCAGGCAGACAACTTTGAAAGATGAAAAACGACCAGTGTATACCTCGAGCTCAAGACAAGGTACATAGGACTGCACCTCGAGACAAGAAGCTTCAAGGTCAAATGGCTGTGACCTTCTGAGCTGCAAGTTCACAAGGTGAGGTTCTGGATCCTAGGATTTCTGAAAGCGAGAAGTATTGTATTACCTATGCAGTTGCATTTTCAGGTGGGGGGAAGTTGAAACTAGATTTTCCTGCAGCTAGTCAGAGAAAAGAATTTCAAGAACATCTATCTCCCCACCCATAGGTACGAAACATGAATTTGTATTACCTATGCAGTTGCATTTTCAGGTGGGTGGAAGTTGAAACTAGATTTTCCTGCAGCTAGTCAGAGAAAAGAATTTCAAGAACATCTATCTCCCCACCCATAGGTACGAAACATGAATAAGATATTTCCTAACCTTCTAAAAAAAACTTCCAAAAATCTTTCAAGCTCAGCAGAGATTTTTATCCGGACCAAATTACATAGAGAGCACACTGTGGATCAGAACTATAAATAATACAAGATATTTCCTAACCTTCTAAAAAACCTTCCAAAAATCTTTCAAGCTCAGCAGAGATTTTTATCCGGACCAAATTACATAGAGAGCACACTGTGGATCAGAACTATAAATAATACCCATGTGCTCTTCACCTCTATCATTACATGAGTGGATTACATCTAACGAGATTGTAACGGGAACCGTAATCTCTTTACTATCAACTTTAAGAGTTCTATGATAACGGCACTTATCGGTCGTCCGTCGGTACGATACAAATCTACACAAATTAGTAAATATGTACCTATCTAATAGGTAGCTTGGTGTAATGAGTAGACACATAATAATGGGAAATGGTAAATCGGTAAACATACCTACCGTCAAAATGCCGCTCTCCTATCCTAATTTCAGTTTTCCATGCCAGCCCATTAAAAAATTATCAAGATTGCTTACCCATGTATTTATTAGTGTAGAGATAATTTTGTCTTCTCATTAGGTATTATGCCTGAACCCATCGAAATGTTTCTTTCTCTTTTAGGTTGATGTTGGTTATTATTAGTTGCATTCAGAAGACATACAAACCTTCCAACAGCAAAGCTAAAAGGTATCTGCATCTGGGTAATCAGTGGCGTAGCGTGGTCTAAAGTCAAGTGTAAGGCGTGCAGGGCACTAATTTCCATCACCATGCACATTACTACATAAGTTATGCATTAAAAGCTGTAGGTTTTAGTAATTAAGAAGAGAGTGGCGGTTTAGTTTAATCCAGTGATTAGGATGATGCGTCCATGATAATTATTATTAATGATCGAAACATCAGATCACGTCAGGGGCCGGAATTTTGATCAAGGGACTTCACGGGACGATGAACGAAAAACAATAGTTGGTATTGGTATAATGCCTCTTACATTAATACAGTATGGTTTTTCCAGTATTTCAATTTTTCTAATTTCTAACAGATTTGTTTTTCCTGTGTCTGCTGATAATACTGACCGCGATAAAACTTTGCGGGACATTGAACCCGACTCCTCCGGTGTGTAGAATCATTTGTCCCAATGTTATCACGGCAAATTAGCAGAAGCAAAACCCTCTGCACTGAAGGGTCATTTGATAAAGAGCTTGTTGGAATCGAACCATTGCAGCTTGTTGTTCTTGTTCAAAATACACGTTAAATAAATGGCCTGTGTAATAATTTCAAAATGTTTATTAACACATCCCGTGAGAGGAGGAAATGCCAGTGACATTATTATAATAGTATGCAAACAATTATGTTACATTATATAGGTATTTTATTTTAACAATTATGTTAAACTGGGAACGGGTGGGTAGGGCATGTCACTTAGAGCTAAAGCTCAAATTAATAGAAAATAGAAATACCACTGTGTGCCTTCAGCCTTAGTAAGGAAATCATACCAACTTAAAAACAAACCTACCATGTCTCATTAGGTACGTTCTTCTAGGAAAATAATGTAAGAACTGATTTGAAGTAAAACCCCGTTAACCCAGAAAGGGAAAAGTTTGTACTTACCTACAATAAAATTTTGAAAGAATTCCTATACTTTACTCACCCAAGTACCCAAGATACGAGTGTATATGTAGTTAGTTACTTTCAAGAAATCTCGTTGGAAAATATTGCTCCATCTTCTTGCAAAACGGTCCCAATGGCTACTATTGACTGTGCTCTCTTCAAAGACCAGAACATCGAGACTAGAAGATCGTAAAAAGTGCAAGCTTTACAAACACACAACCTTTAACCACGGTTCAAAAATATGAAACTGACATTAAACATGAATTTATTGCTTTCAAAAGGGCACATCAGTTTAGCGGAGTTATTAATGGTGAAAGAGTCGATACTGATGAGATGCTTATTGATATTGCTATTTGCCTTGCATCCTTACGTGTGACTTACCTTTGTGAGATAGCCAAGATATTCTTAGGAGACAAAATATAAAGATGGAAAACATTTTCGATGTAATAGACCACACACAAAACAAAAGTATTTAATTATACCTAAATTCTAGGATTTACCGAATTTTCCAAAGGTGCACAATCAAAGCCAAAATAGCCAATAATCCAATAAGACAAATGCATATACGCTGGTGATGATGAGTACAGTGTAGGTTAACCAGTGATTTAAGAATATAAACCTTCAATTGATTACCTATTGATTTTGTTATACGAATATAAACCTTCAATTGATTACCTATTGATTTTGTTATACATAATTAAACATATTGATTTCTAACTAAACTCCCAAGATATTATCAAGAAATCGAAAATTTCTATGGACTTAACTACGTAGACATTTATCTTGAGGGATTTCTCTATCACATAATCCGCCGGAACTTCTTAACTTTCATCAACTTTCTTGAAGAAGCATTTCTCAGGACGTCTTCGTGACTGATCCGCCGGAACTTCTTAACTTTCATCAACTTTCTTGAAGAAGCATTTCTCAGGACGTCTTCGTGACTGGGGTTCTGTGTTTGAACACAAAATTAGAAACAAGAATCATTACCCATCACTGAGCTCATCCATCATGTCTTCCTGATGCATCGATGATTGCTTGAAATTAATCTTAACACAGATTAAATTCTTAAAACAAAACAACGTTCATTTCTACAGGGTTTGTCTTCCTGATGCATCGATGATTGCTTGAAATTAATCTTAACACAGATTAAATTCTTAAAACAAAACAACGTTCATTTCTACAGGGTTCCCTTGGTTAGTGGATTTGTCGACGTAATAGTGAAGTATAGACTATAGTTACTTTCGATTACTTGATTTTGCATCATCAATGGATCAATACCAATTGGGTATCAGATATGCATCATAGGAACCTAGGTTTTAATTGGGTATCACATATGCATCATAAGGAACCTAGGTTTTTGACTTCCGAGAGTTTCACCATTAAAAGATTAATTAACTTCAAAATCAAAAATGTTAAGGAACTTAGTTTTTTATGGAGCACTGGATATGGTCAACAGTCTATTGAACAGAATGTAACACTACAAACATGCTCTCATATTGTACACTATCCATAAGTTTGTAGCAATACTAAAACTTCACAGGAATAGACCACGATATACCTATATAGAGTTTCACCATTAAAAGATTAATTAACTTCAAAACAACTGATGTAATTGAAGCCGCAAAGAAAATCGAATATGGGTATTATTCGATTTCACATTGACGAGGTAGGCAATCAAAAATGTTAAGGAACTTTGTTTTTTATGGAGCACTGGATATGGTCAACAGTCTATTGAACAGAATGTACTACAAACATGCTCTCATATTGTACACTATCCATAAGTGGAGTTTCACCATTAAAAGATTAATTAACTTCAAAACCACTGATGTAATTGAAGCCGCAAAGAAAATCGAATAATAGCCAGACATCTCACATTGACGAGTACAGGTATAGGCAATCAAAAATGTTAAGGAACTTAGTTTTTTATGGAGCACTGGATATGGTCAACAGTCTATTGAACAGAATGTACTACAAACATGCTCTCATATTGTACACTATCCATAAGTTTGTAGCAATACTAAAACTTCACAGGAATAGACCACGATATACCTATTTTTCACATTGGACAGCATTCTTGAAGCTCATACCTCCTCATAGCTAGACGAACAGGTTTAGATCATAGACGCAGACTGATTTAGAGCAAATTTTTTATGAGTCTCATAAGTAGGTACTTACGTATACATCAGGTTCTAAAACCTCGTCTTTAACGTTTAACTGTCATTTTAGTACCTGACAAGTGGGTACTTGGCCAGACCATGAGTCTCATAAGTACTTACGTATATACATCAGGTTCTAAAATCTCGTCTTTAACGTTTAACTGTCATTTTAGTACCTGACAAGTGGGTACTTGGCCAGACCATTGAGGCCATAAATTCCTAATGGCTTCTATTCATTAGGGTTTTCTTTCAAATAGTTGAATTTTTTTCTGAAATCTTTTTTCTCAAAGCTCGTCATTCTAATGAGCCCAGGAGTTCTTTATTGTAGGGGGTGTCCAAAAAGCCAATAACATCAGCCTCTGTTTGTAATGATCTCTGCGGCTCGCTAGGTTAAAGTGCCAAGTGGTAAGGCGAGG
>NW_007379099.1:0-57324 GCF_000475195.1 Diaphorina citri
ACCTCGCAGCCTGCAGACCTCTTGCTCAGCCGGTACCAACTCCTTGCCCCGCCTCCCTACATCAGGTGCAAGTCCTAGCATCTACAAGGCACACTCAGCACAATATGTCAATGTGAAGTCAGCCCGGTATAGACCACCTGGACGATTTTGAAAATTTGGACCGATTGCAATACTTTCATTACTAGTATAGCTCCGCTATACTGTAGTAATAGAAAGTAAAAAGAGGGGAAATTAAAAGTGATATTAGACTTTAACGATGTAGTTTGTTTTATGTGTGACTCCAATACTCCATCCTGACGTAATGCATTTGCAATTCGTGTTACCTGTTCCTACAGGATGGCCCGGATGTGGTATCACGACTGCACGTGGTACTCTCTAAGTACCTGGGCAGGGTCTCGTGATTGAGGCACCCTGTAGTGGTGCCAGGGTAATGAGACTAATGACTTTGATAATGTCTGTATCGTTGTTTCTCAGGTATACTGTATGTTGTAGGGGGTTTTCCAATGTTATTGTCTTTGCTCAGTCAGGTTGCCTTGTCTGGCCTTTTGTATTGAAACAAGGGCTATTTGTAGGTATTGAAAGAAATGGTTATCCATATTAAAAGAAAGGATATTTTTATATTCAAAGAATGGCTATTTATAGAAGGTTGGAATGTGTGAACCGAGGTAGTTAAATAATAAAACTGATAATGATACGGTACCTACATACATATTTGATAATCTCACCTTCAAAGGTGTCTATTTTAGTTAGAAAAATGACGTGAAAGTCAAGTCCCAGCATTTGATATCAACCATTTTAGAACCAAAGGTGTCTTTTGTCAAATTTGTTTTAGAAGCAAAGGTGTCTGTATCTACTAGAATCAATGGTATCTATTTTATAAGCAAAGGTAGGTCTGTGTTATAGTATCAAAGGTATCTGTTTATAGTATCAAAGGTATCTTCTAATTAAAACCTATCTGTTTTAAATTTAGAAGCTCGCAGCCTGCAGACCTCTTGCTCAGCCGGTACCAACTCCTTGCCCCGCCTCCCTACATCAGGTGCAAGTCCTAGCATCTACAAGGCGCACTCAGCACAATATGTCAATGTGAAGTCAGCCCGATATAGACCACCTGGGTATAGCAGCCGAGGGAGTGGAGTAACAGCGCCACCTAGACGTGATAATAGGAGACGGACACAGCTTACACCACCGCCCATAGCAGCACATCTCGGCTCACCATCACTCGGTAAGTCACCCCAACACACATTATTACTATCTTAATTAAACTAAATATTAACACAAGACAGACTAACTTAAGACACTCAAGTAGCAGAGCGTAATCTAAAGTCATAACTCGAGACTGGCTTCCTGTCGATGTCGTGTGAAACTTTTCTTCAAGGTCTCTTCCTTGACACTCTCAGCATAACGTATATAGGTACGTTATGATCTCAGCTTCAGCGTTTGCACACATGTATACGTTATGGTTTGCATTTGCGTCAACCAGAGTGTGAATAGTGTTTGCATTGTCCTCTGCTTCCTTCTAATGCATTCTCATGTTGTTTTGCCATTTTAATAGTATGTCACTGTTGCTTTATGCATTTGCCTCGAGGCTGTTAGGTCTTTCTGTTGGCTTGTGTTTGTTTTAAGACTCTTTGTAGTGTATTTGTTCTAAGACTCTTTGTAGGTTTAATTTGCTTTATACTTGTACTGTAGGTAATAAGCCCATATTGGACTATGCTTTTATCTATCCATAGTTTTAAAGGCATTCTGGTGTTATTGTAACAAGTTATTGGACTATGCTTTTATCTATCCATAAATTTAAAGGCATTCTGGTGTTATTGTAACAAGTCTGGTATCTGGTACTTCGTCATCTGAAAATGTTGGAGTTAAAATTTTCTGTTCCAATTATACAATTGAAAGATCGATGTGAGTTCCCAGCTTAAACTGACGATTTGGCAATAAAAATGGCATAAATGGGATTTGACAACTGTCTGTTTTCTTTTATAATAACTCTTGAACAGTTGTCCAAGTTTTTGTGAAATTTATCAATGTTCTTCATCTAAAGGAATTTTGCTCATTTGATGAATCCCTATCGAGTCTTTGGCTTTAGGATCCTCATATCAACTGACTGAAGCACTAGTCTATTCCAATATTGGTTTGAAATCTAGTTCAAATAGAACTTCAATACATGGCAGACGAAATACTTCAATACATCTGTGTCATGTCAACATTGCAAGACAATTTTCAGTTCACAACTAAACACAACTATTGAATATGAACATGACATTACTATGTATTGATCGTAACATGACTACTGAACATAACATAACTATTGAACACAACATAACTATTGAACAGAAAATGACTATTGAACTGTGATTGAGATGAACAAGAGAGAGTTATGTAAGCCTTGGCTATGTGTGAACCTTGAAACATACGCACCTTATTCCTAATCATAGGTATAGTCTTGCTATTCAATAGGATGGTTGATGGTTCTGATGTCACTCAACATAGCATTATTCATAAGTACATGATATCTTTGTGAGTTACTTCTTGCTTACATGGCTGTAGATGTGACGTGTAGGCTTTACATTTTCTGTTTGATAGGTAGATGGTAGGTGAGTAGATGTCCTTTGATTACTATTCCTGTTCAAACTCACAACCTGAAGTACAACAAGGGGTTTATTATAATTGTGGTAAGCATGATGAATGCTTCTCACAAAAGTTGGTCCCCGATTAATAGGGTTTCCTCCAGATTCCAAGTCCACCGTGCTAACGACTATACTACTGAGGTTAGTTGGCACCTACTAAATTTTGGTAGAACTTTGCACCACATTTTTCTGACTCCCCATGAGCTCACGTGACGTGATAGTAATGTTTTTCTACCTCAAGGCATTGGTCACTCAACTGTGCAATGTCTAATAGACTCCGATCTCCAATTCTAATATCTAGTCAATACTATATGGAAATGTATCTATCTCACTATGGACTGGGGTAATTTCTCTTTCTGGCGTTTTCCCATATAGTTCCTTATGCAGTTGTGGTAAATTGTGGTTAGTGCCAGACACGGGGGGAGTTTATGCTGTAATGATTTGTGTGGTGAGAGTTTTTCCCTATGATTTCCTCATTCAAAAATTTTTATATTTATAAAAAAACAAAAATAAAACAAAATCACTCATTTAACTTACTATCACAAAAAATAAAATACACATAAAAATAAAATACACAAACACACACCCGCACCCCCCACACACACACACACAGCACACACACACACGGACCTTTGGCCGAAACCCTTTTTTGGGGCAATTGGACCATAAAACGTCCACATCCGTCAAAAAATGAAGGTAGAAAAATTTGTCGATCACAATACTTTCCTCGTTATTTTATAAAATAAGGAAAGTAATAGGTAAATAACATCATCATCATCTAGGTACTTTTATAAAATAATGAAAGTATATATATGTATAGGTAAATAACATAATCATCATCTAGGTACTTCGCCTTTTCCCATGTTGGCGTTTTTAGTCGGTCCACCTATCTACACCATTGGTGTTTTTTCGTCAGGATGAACCAACTTGGTTTTGGCGAGTTTATTTTTACGGAGTGCGGCTGCGGATGCCCTTCCGCTACTCCAACCACGTCAAGACAATAATATGAAAAGCAACCCAATATAATTCTGGTTGAAAAAAACAATAGAATAGGTAGGTAAAGGAACGGAAAGAGCAAAAAAGGCAAATGTAAAAAAATGTAATGTAAACAGCAAAATGTTCAAACTTTCAAATTTCAAAAAGTTCAAA
Source organism: Diaphorina citri (assembly GCF_000475195.1). Lineage (NCBI taxonomy): Eukaryota > Metazoa > Arthropoda > Insecta > Hemiptera > Psyllidae > Diaphorina > Diaphorina citri. Next base: position 3,777 of record NW_007379099.1, read on the forward strand.
TTTTTAATCGAATTTCTTTCATTTCAAAAATGGATGTGAATACTCTAGTCAATGTGATTTTTCACGCCGAATCGAATGGTGCTAATTTTAGTATTGTCTGACTTACGGTTGAGAAGTTGCGGGTTCGGTACTTCCCTGTGTCGACAAATTTCCCTTTTATTCGTGAACCGTTACCAAATGAGCAAGTGAATAGTTAATCCCATGTGATTTTTCACGGGGAATCGAATGGTGCTACTTTTAGCACTCTCTGACTTACATTTGAGAAGTTGCGGGTTCGATACTCCCCTGTGTCAACAAATTCCCTTTTATTTGTGAACCGTTACCAAATAAGCATGTGAATAGTTGATCCCATGTGATTTTTCACGCGGAATCGAATGGTGCTACTTTTAGCACTCTCTGACTTACATTTGAGAAGTTGCGGGTTCGATACTCCCCTGTGTCAACAAATTTCCCTTTTATTTGTGAACCGTTACCATTATTTGATTTTTCCCATGTGATTTTTCACGCGGAATCGAATGGTGAAACTTTTAGAACTGTCCGACTTAATGTAATAGAAAGTCGTGTGATGTTCACACCAGATTTTTTACCCTAGAATCCTGGAACATAAAGCGATTTCAGCCTAGTATCTAGTATTAATATTAAGAAGTGATGAAAACACAGTCTGTAAGTTTGCTGACACCCTAAGCATTATCCTCCTGGAACACAAAGCGATTTCAGCCTAGTATCTAGTATTAATATTAAGAAGTGATGAAAACACAGTCTGTAAGTTTGCTGACACCCTAAGCATTATCCTTATTCTTATATTGAATCTTGATACATATTGGTGTTGAATTTCTGCACAACATTGACTTTCTGTATCTCTACCGTCTACACTAATGTCGGCTTGAATTTCTTCAACTCTTTCTCCGAACAGACATTTGATATGTTTTTATCTCGATATTTGCACACATTGCTTTTCAGCGGAAAGTATCAAAGACATATGACGAGATCGTATGTCTAAATCAGTCTACACTAATGTCGGCTTGAATTTCTTCAACTCTTTCTCCGAACAGATATTTGATATGTTTTTATCTCGATATTTGCACACATTGCTTTTCAGCGGAAAGTATCAAAGACATATGACGAGATCGTATGTCTAAATCCCCTTATAAACTCCCTCAGTTTAGCGAATTTTCTACGTCTTCTTGGTTGCACTATGTTTGAATTTGGTCAATATATTTGAATCAGAGTGTGTCGGACATCGCATTGTGTGGTAATGACCCAAAGAAAAGGCAAAACCTTCTAACTGGATCTTACGCAGCACCTGGCAATATAACTTTAGATAGCTACAGTCCAATCCATGAAAGAAGTCAGTTGTCAGTTTAGGTTATTTTTTTTAATCGCCGGAACTCTTGGACCAATCAAAGGCCTCAAAAATATGTTTATTATCCAGAGAAAACAGCATGGTTATGTTTTGTAGAAAAATTACAGCATGATTTGGCAGACTTCTTTCATAAATTGAACAATATACTCTCGAACATAATACATACAGAGAATCCTGGATATAAGAGAAGAAAAAGGGTGGTGCCCTCGATTCTCTTATATCCAGGTTCGACTGTACTGTCGAATACAGAGAATGCCATCTTACCTTCCATGGCATGGAATAGTTCTGTTAAGCCAGCCACTCACTATCTGGTAGACCTCTCAGGTTTACCTACCTGATGAGCACACACACTATCAGGTAGACCTGACAGGTACGGCTGAAAAGTCCCGCCTATCAAGTCTACCTGATGAGCATTGAGCACACACACACACTATCAGGTGGCGGACCTGATCAGGTCTACCTGATAGTGAGTGGCTAGCCTTATTAGTTCAAGAGACGCTACGAAGTTCCTTAAGCCAATAAACCATGATGATGTAACCCGGTTCCCCTCTCTGCTGAGATCAGGCTAAAAACTGGTTGAGCAGCGGACACGAATACCCCTTTCACCGGGAGTCCCATATCCTGTGTCTTATGTCCATAGGAACTAATGTGTGCCACCGTGTCTGGGAGGTGCAGGTTCAATGGTTAGTGGTCAGAAGAGGTTTCGTAGATCTGCTTTTATGGGTTTTGCTGATTGAAAAAAGTTTTCTGGTGTTGTTATTTGCTTAAAAAGTATAAATGAATACAGATCATGCCGAGTGAGTAGAAACGCACCATTAAGCTGTGTCCACACAGTCGACCCCGTCGATCGATGTCGACTGAAACCACACACTACCTCAACAACAGATTCACCTCTTCACCGATCGATGGTCGATCGACGCGTTCGACTATGTGTGGAGACATAGACTGAATGTGAGTGGCTGACATAAGGCAATTGTTCTGGGCTTTGGTCATAAACCGTGAGATCTTTGCCACTGAGAATGCTTGGAGACCGTTCGGGCATAGTCTCACTGAGAATTCTCATAGAGATAACATGTGACTGTAACATGAGATTGTAGACCCCAGCTTTATTAGTCACTCACATTTCCCCCTACTAAGGAAGGGCATGGCAGTCTGTATGGCCTGTGTCCAACATTACCTTCTGACTTCTGAGTGTTACGGTTTTTTTTTTATTTACGAGCCTCACTCAACTTTCATCATCGTTCATGTTAGTCATATGGGAACTAGGTACGTACTACATTACGTCTAGAAGGTTCAGGGTGGTCTGTACACTGAGGCAACTTGAGTTACTTGGTCGTAGGAGTTTAACCCATCCTTTAAGGCTGTTTGTCGCTACACCTAAGCCTTGGAGTGGGCTTTTTGAGTACGAATATGAGGTACTTGTACTTACGATCTTGGGCTAAAAAGAGGTAGGTACTTGTTTGTAGAAGGTTAACCCATCCTTTAAGGCTGTTTGTCCCTACACCTAAGCTTTGGAGTGGGCTTTTTGAGTACAAATATGAGGTACTTGTACTTGCGATCTTAGGCACAAAAAAAGAGTGAAACTGAGAGATAGTGCATAGAGCATCGAGCATTTAGAGGGAAACGATTACTTCAAACCGCATAGAACTGAAAGCGAAAAGCTCTATGCAGTCTATACTCTTTGCTCTCCGCTCCACTTTATATGTATTTAGTCTCGATTCTTTTCAGTATAGTTTCAGAAGAACCCGAATCCACTTTATATTTATAGTCTCGTTTCTTCTCGGTCGTTTCAGAAGAACCTGAAGATTTGATGCATAGAGTCACACAGTACAAAATTTATGCTTACACATAGGACTTAATGTCTGTATACCTAGATTACCTAGCATTACATAGGTTCCACATAAAGGTTGTGGTCTTTGTCCATAAAACACAAGGACATCTTATGAAACGACCGGATCTTTTGCAGTGTTCTCAGAGCAATGTTGATTGACATTTTTCGAAACTTCCAAAGGTCTACAGATTGCTACTGGTGAGAACGACCCATTGTCCCTAGTGCTAAAGCGCCTTAAAGGGGGAAAAAAGAAAGAAATATTGATACATGGGTTCAAAATTTGAAGTACAAGATGGCAATTAGGGCCTCAAAGCTAGCAGCTATGACGTGCGTGGAACATTATGGTGCACATCCTGCCTAGGTATGGATTTCCTCTCTCATATATGTTATGAGCTCGTATACAGGGTGAATACGATGTCATGATTGAATGCTTAGAAGAAGACTTCTTCGTCAATTGTAACTCATTAGGGAGCATTTAGAGGGAAACGATTACTTCAAACCGCATAGAACTGAAAGCGAAAAGCTCTATGCAGTCTATATACTCTTTGCTCTCCACTCCACTTTATATTTAGTCACGTTTCAGAAGAACCCGAAGATTTGGTGCATAGAGTCACACAGTATAAAATTTATGCTTACACATAGGACTTAATGTCTGTATACCTAGATTACCTAGCATTACATAGGTTCCACATAAAGGTTGTGGTCTTTGTCCATAAAACACAAGGACATCTTATGAAACGACCGGATAAAAGGCTTTTGCAGTGTCCTCAGAGTAATGTTGATTGACATTTTTCCTTCCAAAGGTCTACAGATTGCTATTGGTGAGAACGACCCACTGTCCCTAGTGCTAAAGCGCCTTAAAGGGGGAAAAAAGAAAGAAATATTGATACATGGGTTCAAAATTTGAAGTACAAGATGGCAATTTTCAAATTTCTGAAGAATTTAAAAGAAGATTTTCTAAAAGAAGATACGACATTTGTAACAAACATGCGTGCCTAATACAGTTGGAACTCCTTTTCTTTGCTTTCAAATCGGTCAGTTTCCCTACGAACCTCTCTTGGTTTGCAATATCTTCCTCAACCTCCGTCATAGAATGCCAAGCTAATAGGTTTTTCTTGCCAAAGTTCTCTCGGCTTGCCATATCTGCTTAGTGACATAAAATCCGAGGCTATATAGCAGCCGAGATAAGAAGGAAATAACACGGCAGACCGCAGATCTTCACCACACATCAACTGGCATACCTTACGACACCCACACATACCGGTGCGAAAAACTCGATTGAAAACATACAGGGTGTTTGTGTCACCTGGCTCACGCTGTCAACCTGAAAACTTGGTTCGCCACTTCAAAGGTGTGTCAACAAGTCCACACATAGTCGACCCCGTTGATCGACGTCGAATGAAACCGTACACTGCCTCAACAACATAGATTCACCTCTTCACCATAGTGGTGAAACACACCTTAATATAACAACACTACTCATCAAAGCAGCAGCCAACAAAGCCATGATTACTAGTGGTGGTTCACGCGTTGGACTTCGGATCTGGAGGTTGGTGATTCGAGTCCAAGTCAAGTCGGGATGTATTGATTGGGGAGCAGCATTTGGACAAGCATTTTTCATGATTACTAGTGGTGGTTCACGTGTTGGACTTCGGATCTGGAGGTTGGTGATTCGAGTCCAAGTCAAGTCGGGATGTATTGATTGGGGAGCAGCATTTGGACAAGCATTTTAAGGGTGCCTAACACACCTAAAGTTTCCTTTCTTCATTAAGGGACAGGCATTAATAAAAGAACAAGTTCTTATCAAACTCTAAAACAATCTGAAACATCCTTGTACCAATGAAATGGTTTCACTTTGTCATCATCATTACTCTATTATTGAGCTGAATGCAAGAATTGATCCAGATTCCAGATGATTGCTATTGCATACATCCAGTAGTACAAAGATTGCTCTGTGGTTTGTGGCATTAGCTGTCATTGCTGTTACGTTATCTTCGGCTGTGTTTGTCTCGATAGATTATGAGCGAGGGCATATTTTGCCCTATATGCCCTCCCTCGCTCATAATCGAACTTACTCGGCAAACGTACTTACTCGAATACCTTCGCGACAGGGAAAAACTGAAAAGCTATTAATAAAATTCTTTCATGGTGTATTAACTTGCACTGGATTTAAAGATACAAAACAACAAATTCGGAAATATTTGCATTTAAGATTTAACAGCAAACGCATAGATCAATTTTTTCTTACCCCTTTGAAAGGATTACCCATTTCAATCTCAAAACCATTCTCAAAATTGGATGATCCATTGATAAAGCGTAGGTACACCCAGTATACTCGTAATCAGAAAACATAATAGATATCACAGATTCAGACTAATGTACCAACCCGCCTACATGGGTGAAAATTTGAATATTGATTGAAATAAATTATCATTGGATTCAATAAGGCAATCCACAATTCTTCGATGCATAAATGTTTATGTAAAATTATTAATCGGACTGCGTGGATTAGTTGAAGACTTCAGGTGTAGGAAATTCATTCTAAATTCTGATTGGTCTGTACAAAGATTGCTCTGTGGTTTGTGGCATTAGCTGTCATTACTGTTACGTTATCTTCGGCTGTGTTTGTCTCGATAGATTATGAGCGAGGGCATATTTTGCCTTCGCTCACAATCGAACTTACTCAAATACCTTCGCGACAGGGATAAAAACTGAAAAGCTAATAAAATTCTTTCATGATGTATTAACTTGCACTGAATTTAAAGATACAAAACAACAAATTCGGAAATATTTGCATTTAAGATTTAACAGCAAACGCATAAATCAATTTTTTCTTACCCCTTTTAAAGGATTACCCATTTCGATCTCAAAACCATTCTCAAAATTGGATGATCCATTGATAAAGCGTAGGTAGACCCAGTATACTCGTAATCAGAAAACATAATAGATATCATAGATCCAGACTAATGTACCAAGCCGCCTACATGGGTGAAAATTTGAATATTGATTGAAATAAATTATCATTAAATTCAATAAGGCAATCCACAATTCTTCGATGCGTAAATGTTTATGTAAAATTATTAATCGGACTGCGTGGATTAGTTGAAGACTTCAGGTGTAGGAAATTCATTCTAAATTCTGATTGGTCTCTGTTCTATTAGCTGTTTTTTGCTGAATTCCTTTTAGGAATGAGCTTTTCATCTTTTTTTGGTTTCAACTCGACGGTTTTAACTTATGCTATTTCACCACAACTCTTAAGCGGTTTGTCCAATTTACGAGTAGATGAAATTTGTCACAAATTTTAAGTGCAAACAAAATTTGACAGTGTGGTTTGGACCTCATTACACATTTGGAGGCCACGATAGGGCTCTATTTTCTATGTAAAGTCTGCAACTGGAGTAGTAGTTCAGGATGATGCATAAGAAATATGTGTAACTTATTACATATTCGTATTCCTTCTTCTTTGATGTTCTTTCTGTACGGTATGATGTATTTAATTGAAGATGCTATGGTCAATTTGTTAATTGTTGTCAAGACTAGCAATTAACGTCATGTTTGAAAGAACGAAAATTAAATTAGCTACCTAGTTGCTCTTAATTATTCTATTCAGTCTCTGGGAGATTAATTTAATTTAACTCTTTCATTTCTTCAACATCCACCTACTTATTAATGTTCTGCTTCCTCTCTCTTTCATCATCTTCCCCTTTATCTTCCTCTTCCTGCGTCTTCTTTCCTCCACCTCCTTCTACTTGTTCAATATTCTTTTACTTTGCCTTATTCTCTATAACTTCTTCTTCAATTTTTCCTTGGAATCCTTGGATTCTTATTGTTGTACGTTTTCCTTGTCTTCTTCGGCATCATTTTCTTCTTGCTTGCCTCTTCCTCCTTCCTCTTCATCTACAACAAGTTCGATCAGTCTGAAGAGATGTTGTGTCTTATCCTCCCACCTAATACTTCAGAGTCTCTCGTAGGTATTCTTACTTCTTGTGACTGTGCTGTAGTCTGTTCCAAAACAACTAAGGTCATACCATCTTGTGACCTTATTATTTCTTTAAAAATAACCATAATTACTTCTGTTTCCTTACTAGCATGGTTGCCATGGACCTTATTATTTCTTTAAAAATAACCATAATTACTTCTGTTTCCTTACTAGCATGGTTGCCATCTCGGGCGTTAACATTATCAGCTTCATCAGTTTTATTAGGTATTATTAATTTTATTATAGGTGTTGTATTATCTAAGTGTCTATTGGAGTACTCCATTAGAAGGTTCTTCTATTATTTTGTCTCGAATTGTGAAAACTTACCGTTTTGGTGAGCGGTGTCCCGAAAAGGAAAACTACATATTTCGCTTTCAATGGGGTACTTATTCGTATCCTGTTTGTTCTTGTTTTGTCTTCAATAGAACAGTTTGTTCTAAGCACTACTTACTTCAATGGGGAAAGTTTGAAGTATTTTTTTTTTTTTTTTTTTTTTTTTTTTCCTAACGGGGCCCTGTTAGATAAACGACCCAAAAAAAATTTTTTTTTTTTTTTTTTTCCTAACGGATGCCTATTAGATAAACGACCCAAAAGTAAACTTCAATAAAAACATTGATATCCATAGATACTGATGGACACTAAACAATAAGCTAATACCAAATTATGTACAAACGCAGTGATCCTGTCTAGTTGAACTTAGCCATATCAACTACATTACTTATTTAATTACAATTTCCCGGAGAAATATCCCTCAATCCTTCCCCCATCCCCCATCTTGAAATGGTCTCAGTGGTAGAAGGATTCACAGGGGCTCAAACTCCCAATTTGGACGCCCAGAAACAATTACCAATCTCCTATTTAAACTATGATTGACCAGAAAGAATAGACGCTATCGATGCAGAAGTCTACTGTATCTGTAATTCCTAGATGCATTAACCATAGAACCATTGGTGAAAGCAAACACGATGCTAGAGTCACACAGACCAGAACCGAAAACAACTATCAGATCATAATGATAAAAAGCATGGTACTGATAACAGCAAAAACAACACAGATAGTACTAGTCGGAGAAATTTCTCTCGATTCTTCCCCCATCTTGAAATGGTCTCAGTGGTAAAAGGATTCACAGAGACACAAGCTCCCAATTTGGACGCCCAGAAACAATTACCAATCTCCTATTTAAACTATGATTGACCAGAAAGAAATAGACGCTATCGATGCAGAAGTCTACTGTATCTGTAATTCCTAGATGCATTAACCATAGAATCATTGGTGAAAGCAAACACGATGCTAGAGTCAGACAGACCAGAACCGAAAACAACTATCAGATCATAATGATAAAAAGCATGGTACTGATAACAGCAAAAACAACACAGATAGTACTAGTCGTATATCTATGAAACAACAGATAGAACAATAACCAACAACACCAACATACAAACATATAATGCACATGCATAGATAGCAGCAAAAGTAGGTAAGAGTTATACTAACAAAAACAACAACATGAATGATAGATAATAGTATTGCTTGGTGGAAATAATGGAATTAATATCCACTGATATCAATCACAACACAAATATGGAGAAAATTGTAGGAGATAGTCATGCCAAAATGAGCAACATTGTAGAAAATGTAGACAAACATGACAGACGTATTGATTCCATAGGAAAACAAATGAGCAGCATTCAGTTCGATTCTAAGTGTTGTGAGTGAAGCACGTATTTCTCCTTGTAGTGTTATTTAAACTATTATTTGGAAATATTAAAGTGAATTAATTTTAAATAAACAATATAAATTATCAGTTACTAGCCCGGTCGAAAGCTGGCAAGAGAAAAACCCGCGTCAAGAAACACACACTGAGTCCGGTGTTTGATGAAGTACTCAAGGTAAGTGATACACCGTCTCCTATTGACTGTTCTGACCTGCAGAAGGTCCTTGTTCAATTCCCGGCGAGGTCGAAACCTTCCATCGCATCGTGACATTTGGGTTGTTTTATTGGTGTCGAGATGGAATAGGGAGCTGTGCCTTAAATTCCAGAAGCGACACAAAAAAATTAGTCCTTTTTTCGAGAGGTTTAATAGAGGGATCTCCAACAACGGAGGTCTTATCATCCCGAAAGCGAAGAGAGCAGGAGGACAGGATAGGAAAAAGCCAGCCGTTCCGAGAACGAACCTTATCTGGTTAGGATGAAATTTGCCCCGGGTGGGAATCTAACACGCGACCTAGCACTTCCAAACTAAGCCTGTTTATCTACGTATGTACGTATATAATAGTGCTTAATAAAAGTGCTTATTTATACTGCTCGCATAGGACTGAAAAGTCCCTTTACTCCAGCAGTAGGCTACTACTATTATTGTGGTCAAATTTTTCGAGAGGTTTGATAGAGGGATCTCCAACAACGGAGGACTTATCGTCCCGAAAGCGAAGAGAGTAGGAGGACGGGATAGGAGAAAGCCAGCCGTTCCGAGAACAAACCTTATCTGGTTAGGATGAAATTTGCCCCGGGTGGGAATCTAACACGCGACCTAGCCTTTTCAAGTTAAGCGCGTTTATCTACGTATGTACGTATATAACTGTAAAATATGTTCCCCCAGAATGTGTCAACTCCTATAAGACCTTTTTTAGACTGCGGGTGAAAGGGACTTTTCAGTCTCATCCCAGCAGGATAAACAAGGTGTATTCTATTTTATTCATACTTACGAGTAAGTGGTCTATTCTAATCCTTTGCTTATTTGTGTTTAGTTCCAGCTCACTCTAGAAGATCTAGACTGCCGCCAGGTGGCTTTCTCCTATCCTATTTTCTCTTCGCTTTCGGGACGATAAGACCTTAGCACCTCCCTCTATCAAACCTCTTTTAAAAAAGGTTTTACACGGATAATGCCAACAATGGCGAAACATGTCTGGCTGTCTGAACAAACAATAAAACCCCCTCCCCCCAACTGTGAAGAGTATAAGTTACTGATGTTCTTCTTTTCTTCTTCAAAGTGTTAAAAAAGAGACAGGTCCAAATCTCCAAATATATACTTACCTTATCCTAATACGACCCTTTTGACTAACTTTTCGGGTTCGATTTATGTTGTTTCAGCGAGTCCAGATGATCTGAGTGCACATTCCGAGGCTGGTCTGAACAAGAGTGTCTCGAGCATTCTGACTGATGATGACGTCACGGAGAGGCTGCCCCATCATAACAAGTCACTACTTGGCGTAAGTATTTACCACTATTGACATATACAGTCCACGTCAACTGGGAAGTCCGATGGAAGCGCATGGGGGGGAACCGCAACTTCTCAATTGTAAGTCGGACAGTTCTAAAAGTTTAACCATTCGATTCGGCGTGAAATATCCCATGGGATCAACTATTCACATGCTTACTTGTTAATCAACGAGCTATTTTTTGACGAGTGCGCACCCAATATCCCATGGGATCAACTATTCACATGCTTACTTGTTAATCAACGAGCTATTTTTTGACGAGTGCGCACCCAAAGGTCATAGGACTTCCCAGTTGAAGTGGACTGTATGTACCTACTATAACAAGTCACTACTTGTGTGTATTTTTCACTATTGACATACATAGGTACCTACTTACCTACTCATTCACCTTAGTCAGTTTATAAGTAGTGCAAGTGGAGTGCTTTTATAGGACTTCTCAGTTGAAGTGGACTGTATGTACCTACCTACTATAACAAGTTACTACTTGTAAGTATTTTTCACTATTGACATACATAGGTACCTACTTACCTACTCATTCACCTTAGTCAGTTTATAAGTAGTGCAAGTGGAGTGCTTTATTTGGACTTTAGACTGTCGGCTTGGGAAAAGGCGATCGAATAGTTTAGAATTTAGACAAAGGTATGTCACTGTTTAACTACCAAGCTTTTAACGTCAGCCAGCCTGAATTAACTCACAGTTTAACGTCACCCAGCCCGAATTAACTCACAGTTTAACGTCAGCCAGCCTGAATTAACTCACAGTTTAACGTCACCCAGCCCGAATTAACTCACAGTTTAACGTCAGCCAGCCTGAATTAACTCACAGTTTAACGTCAGCCAGCCTGAATTACCTCACAGTTTAACGTCACCCAGCCTGAATTAACTCACAGTTTAACGTCACCCAGCCTGAATTAACTCACAGTTTAACGTCACCCAGCCCGAATTAACTCACAGTTTAACGTCAGCCAGCCTGAATTAACTCACAGTTTAACGTCAGCCAGCCCGAATTAACTCACAGTTTAACGTCACCCAGCCCGAATTAACTCACAGTTTAACGTCAGCCAGCCTGAATTAACTCACAGTTTAACATCACCCAGCCTGAATTAACTCACAGTTTAACGTCAGCCAGCCCGAATTAACTCACAGTTTAACGTCAGCCAGCCTGAATTAACTCACAGTTTAACATCACCCAGCCTGAATTAACTCACAGGTTAACATCACCCAGCCTGAATGGGGCCGGGAAAAGTCAGCAACACTGGATTACCCAGATGGTTTATCCGTCCGATTGTGTACCGTTTTCTGAGTTCTACAGTTATGACAGGGGCGACAACCTGAGTTTGAAGTAAGCAACTAAGTTTACTGCTAAAGTCTTATCGTCCCGAAAGCGAAGAGAGAAAGAAGACAGGATAGGAGAAAGCCAGCCGTCCCGAGAATGAACCTTATCTGATTAGGATAAAATCTGCCCCGGGCGGGAATGGAACCCGCGACCTAGCACTTGAAAGGCATTGCCCTCCTTGCTAATTAGGCTAGAATACCTTGTTTGTCCTGCTCGAATGAGTCTCTTTGCCCCAGCAGTCTAAATAAGGTCTACCTAGGCTGGCTTAATTTATTTACTTTTTCATTTCCAGGCACGGAGTGACTCAATGGCCAGCGTGTACTCAGGGGCGGGCGAGGGGCGCTATGGCTCCGTCATAGTGAAAGGGGAGGTGGAGTTTGGGCTCCAGTACAATTACAAACAGGGGGCCCTGGAAATTCACGTGAAGCAATGCAAGGATTTGGCGCCTGTAGATACCAAACGACAGAGATCTGATCCGTAAGTATATTGAACTGCAGGTTTAAAAGTTTATTGGTCGGTTTCACGAATATATTTTCAGCCTTTAGAAGACCTAAGAGCTTAAAGCTATTAAGCTAAGAGCTTGTTAAGTCCCATTTGATTTGTATAGACTTGACAGTTAGTGCAGTAGTCCTAAACAAAAATGGACGCGGCACCCAAGGGATCAGGAAGAGACCGCCTTAATATAGACTTAACAGGATGTTAGGGGCTGAAAAGAAGGTTGCTGAAACCCATCCTATCTCTTAGACTAAGCCGTCTGATTGGTTGAATTAACAGGGCTGCCTTGAAGGGACTAACAAACACCGACCCTATTTAAGTAGGAAAAGGCTAGAAAGAAGAAGAAGAACAAGTCAGATTGTTAAATCCTAGAGTTAAACCCAGTTTGAAACCAGCCTTTAGAAGATCTAAGAGCTTTAAGCTATTAAGCTAAGAGCTTGTTAAGTCCCATTTGATTTGTATAGACTTAACAGTTAGTGCAATAGTCCTAAACAAAAATGGACGCGGCACACAAGGGATCAGGAAGAGACCGCCTTAATATAGAATTAACAGGATGTTAGGGGCTGAAAAGAAGGTTGGTGAAACCCATCCTATCTCTTAGACTTAGACTAAGCAGTCTGATTGGTTGAATTAACAGGGCTGCCTGGAAGGGACTAACAAACACCGACCATATTTAAGTAGGAAAAGGCTAAAAAGAAGAAGAAGAACAAGTCAGATTTTTAAATCCTAGAGTTAAACCGAGTTTGAAAAATGATTGTGGCCCCGACCATAAGAACAGCCATGCTATAATAGATTAATAAATAATAAATATTAAAACCCGATTCCTACGATCCGTTCAGGTCATTCTCCAGTCACAGTACGTTCAATATTAAAAATATTCACATATTTTACAGGCGATTAGATGGGAACACAATGTGGTTTGAACAGCTGCCATTTTCAGTTCTAATCTTGTTGACCCATTGTCTTTCGCAGGTACGTGAAGGTTTACTTACTGCCAGACAAGTCGAAAGCTGAGTTTGAAAAGTGATTGTGGCCCCGACCATAAAACAGCCATGCTAAAACTCGATTCCTACGATCCGTTCAGGTCATTCTCCAGTCACAGTACGTTCAACATTAAAAATGAACGATCACATATTTTACAGGCGATTAGATGGGAACATACTGTGACTTGATCAGCTGCCATTTTCAGTTCTAATCTTGTTGACCCATTGTCTTTCGCAGGTACGTGAAGGTTTACTTACTGCCAGACAAGTCGAAAGCTCAGTTTGAAAAGTGATTGTGGCCCCGACCATAAGAACAGCCATGCTAAAACCCGATTCCTACGATCCGTTCAGGTCATTCTCCAGTCACAGTACGTTCAACATTAAAAATATTCACATATTTTACAGGCGATTAGATGGGAACATAATGAGACTTGGATCAGCTGCCATTTTCAGTTCTAATCTTGTTGACCCATTGTCTTCCGCAGGTACGTTAAGGTTTACTTACTGCCAGACAAGTCGAAAGCTGGCAAGAGAAAAACCCGCGTCAAGAAACACACACTGAGTCCTGTGTTTGATGAAGTACTCAAGGTAAGTGATACACCGTCCCCTAGTGACTGTTCTGACCTGCAGAAGGTCCTTGTTCAATTCCCGGCGAGGTCGAAACCTTCCATCGCATCGTGACATCTGGGTTGTTTTATTGGTGTCGAGATGGAATAGGGAGCTGTGCCTTAAATTCCAGAAGCGACACAAAAAATTAGTCCTTTTTTCGAGAGTAGGTGTTCCCCTGTAAAATATGTTCCCCAGAATGTGTCAAATCGTATAAGACCTTGGTTGGACTGCGGGTAAAAGGGACTTTTCAGTCTCATCCCAGCAGGATGAACAAGGTATATTCTATTCTATTCATACTTACGAGTAAGTGGTCTATTCTAATCCTTTGCTTATTTGTGTTTAGTTCCAGCTCACTCTAGAAGATCTAGAGTGCCGCACCCTCTGGCTAAGTGTTTGGCACTCGGATATGTTCGGGCGCAATGATTTCCTAGGAGAGGTCATGATGTCTTTGGAGAACAAAGTGTTCGATGACCCCTCGCCCAAGTGTTATCCCCTGCAGGAGAGGTCAGAAATATTGGACGAGTTGATTTGCTCAAAGGGTAAGTCCTAAGTGGGCTAGTAGGGACAAACACCAAATAGCGGACAAATTTCGGAGTAAGGACCAAATTGCGGACGGACAAATATTTTGGAATCTCACGATTTTTTACGCAATGCTTGTTTGTATTGTGAAGAGGTTTGATAGAGGGAACTGTAACTGTTAAGGTCTTATGGAAATATTGGACGAGTTGATTTGCTCAAAGGGTAAGTAGGGCAAACACCAAATAGCGGACACAAACTTGAAATAGGACCACGGAAGTCGGCTAATAGGGGCAAACACCAAATAGCGGACAAATTTCGGAGTAAGGACCAAATTCCGGACGGACAAATATGTATTTTGGAATCTCACGATTTTTTACGCAATGCTTGTTTGTATTGTGAAGAGGTTTGATAGAGGGAACTGTAACTGTTAAGGTCTTATCGTCCCGAAATCGTCGAGAGAAGGAAGATGGGATAGAAGAAAGCCAGCCGTTTCGAGAACGAACATAATCCGTTCAGGATAAAATTCGCCCCGAGCGGGAATCGAACCCGCGGCCTAGCGCTTACAAGACAGACGCGCTACCAACCAAGCTAAGTAGGCTGGCTGAACCTTGGATTGAACTCAATCCTGAGACAATCCACGGTATGAAAACACGACCTAAACAAGGACTCTGGTTGTTATAGCTTCCCTCTGTAAATAACTCCCTTAAAAAACACGACCTTCTTGATTTATCTGGTTGTTATAGCTTCCCTCTGTAAATAACTCCCTTAAAAAACACGACCTTCTTGATTTATTTCACCTTTTCTTCCTGCAGGCGAACTCATTATCGGCCTCAAGTTCGTTCCCCCTGAAGATTCCAGCCTCAGTTCCGCCAAGAAGTCCTCTTCGGCCGCCAAGGGTAGCCTCCATGTCCTTATTAAGGAGGCTAAGAGCCTCTGTCCGGTGAAAAGTAACACGGTGGATGCCTTCTGCAAAGCGTACCTATTGCCGGATAAGGGCAGGGCGTCCAAACATAAGACTGGTATTATCAAGCGAAGCACCTCACCACAGTGGAACCATACTGTGGTGTATAGGTAAGTGATGTTTACGTTCTGTTTCTACGGGGTCGAGCGGATTTCAAACACCATTTCATGTCTTCTGATAGTTTCATTTGTCCATACACGGTGGGTTTTGAGTCAGCTATGTGTGATACTTTCCTAGGGTGTATCATGCCTATGGTTAATTCACCGGGTATGGAGTTGATATTCAAAGGTGACTTGAAAAAGTTCATACTGGATAAATTACCTGTATAGGGAACCTCTACAATGTAATGAGAAAGATTTGGAATTTGGTGAGTTGCTTTTTTTATGAACTTGGTTGAAGTGATTTCAATTCTGCTACTACAAAATATTTTTTTTTTCTATTTTGCTACTGCAAAGCAATAATGTCAATACATAGGATGTTTAACCAATAATATTAATTTTGTCTCTTCACAGGGATGTCAGCTTGGAGGAACTGTCCGAGAGATGTCTAGAGTTGACTGTTTGGGATCATGATAGACTCACCAGTAATATTAGATAACAACAACAACAACAACATATTGTATTTTAAACAAAATTATAAACAATAAAAAAAATAAAGGTTTATCAAATTGAATAATATTAATTCTGTCTCTTCACAGGGATGTCAGCTTGGAGGAACTGTCCGAGAGATGTCTAGAGTTGACTGTTTGGGATCATGATAGACTCACCAGTAATGAATTCCTCGGAGGCATTCGACTCAACTTGGGTCATGGTAAGTAATCTTATTGACCACCAGGATCAGGGCAGTCGGTCTATCAAGGGTTAAATAAATAAAAGTGGTACTAAGTGGGAAATCCTTGGAAAATACCCTAGTAGTTCAGCGAAGTGTTCAATTCATTCAGAAGGGGGTCCCTCAGGGAGGTTCTATCGGACCCGAAATCTAATGAGTAAAATAATGTCCTTTTTTTAGGTGTCGAACATTTTTCTTCAATATCAGTCTATCTGTCTGGTAGTTAATCAAAGAAGGGCTTGTAAATAAAGGATATCCCCGTAAGCTGAATCGGGGCCAAACTGTTATAAAAAAAATTCCTTCGTGTGCTGAACATGTTTAGCGAATTTCATCACAATCGAACACACCGTTCGAGAGTTTGATATTTTAGATGAAACAAACTAAAGAAAAAAGAACTGTTTAAGTAAAATTTACAACTTACTTCATTTAGTTCATTTCGTGTTAATATAGGAATCGAATAGTTTAGAATTAAGACAAAGGTATGTCACTGTTTAACTACCAAGTTTTTGACGTCAGTCAGCCTGAATTAACTCACAGTTTAACGTCAGCCAGCCTGAATTAACTCACAGTTTAACGTCACCCAGCCCGAATTAACTCACAGTTTAACGTCAGCCAGTCTGAATTAACTCACAGTTTAACGTCACCCAGCCTGAATTAACTCACAGTTTAACATCACCCAGCCCGAATTAACTCACAGTTTAACATCACCCAGCCTGAATTAACTCACAGGCCGGGCGGCTTTCCGAAATGACGTTCACGCGCTCCCGGCACGCTTGATATCTTATATGGCAATAGGTTACTAACAAAATTATCGAACTTAACATATTAAAACCATGTTTTTTCTTTCCAGGCAAGCACTACAGTAAACTTGTAGACTGGATGGACTCAAGCGGGAAGGAAATTCTCCTCTGGCAACAAATGATGGAACGACCCAATTTTTGGGTGGAAAGTTGCATCCCTCTACGATCTTCCCTCGAGTTTAGTTCGCCGATAAAAAGCTGAATTCCGCGATAAATTAGCTGAATTCCGCTGATTATGCGACAGCAGACCTAAATTCCGCTGATACACGATTACCGAATTTTACTGATTCTCGAGAAAATGTGACTTTGGTGAAACACTAAATACAAAGCTGTTCGAAATAGCAAAATTCCTCTTTTACTTAGTAATCTCAGTATTATAGCTAAATTTTGCTGTTACTCAATTAACTCAGCTGAATTTGGCTAAACGCGCTGTAGGTATCAAACGAAATGAAAAACAAGTTGAGCTATTCAAAATAGCTGAATTATGGGTGTGTTCTAACTACACTTTAGGACATGATAAGTGCTTTTGAAGCACTTTATTTACGGTCATTTTTGGCCTTTCTTTCTTAATTCTTTATACCTCGTACTTAAATACTCCCAATCCCAATACTTAATTACGCTATTTTTCCCTTTGATAAATTACTTTTTTGCTTTATAAAGACATCCAATATCCGCTGTAAAGTGGATTTAAATCCGTCCTTTTTTCCTCTAATCTCATAACTATTTAGTTTTTTTTTTTTTTTTTTTTTCATGTAGGTAGGTTTTATTTGTATATCTTTTGTCATATCCTTCTATGTTTTTCTCTGTGTTACGATATACGTAACCCTAAGAAATTTGTTACACGTACCTACATGCCTACGTAACGAAATACGAATTTATAACGTTAATAAATTAATAATTATATGAAATAAATGTTTTTGTATATAATACAATACAATTTTCTAGACGTTGTGTTTCATTTTAGCTAGGGATAGACCTTGGACTTTTTTGTATGAGCGGTGTGAGTGTTAGGCCAGCCACTCACCATCAGGTAGATCTGACAGGCGGACCTGAATACCTGATCAGGTGTACCTGATGGTGAGAGACTGTCCTTTAGATTAACTAGAACAGAATTTTCTATGTTTTCACCAAAAACTCCCGAGCGATTTGTCCGATTTTGTTGACATAAAGGAAATTTGCTGGTTAAAGTGTATGTTTCTGCTGGAAAAACATGGAAATCAGGGATTCAAGGTTGAAGACCCATGGATACCCTGTAAAAAAAAATCGTTCGACAAAAATCGCCTCTTGTGAACGGTTCTTGTCACGTGATAAGGTCTCTGATTGGTTGAATTAATACGTTCCAATCCTAGTAGTTCAGTGAAGTGTTCAATTCATTCAGAAAGGGGTCCCTCAGGGAGGTTCTATCGGATCCGAAATCTAATGAGTAAAATAATGTCCTTTTTTAGGTGTCGAACATTTTTCTTCCATATCGGTCTATCTGTCTGGTAGTTAATCAAAGAAGGGCTTGTAAATAAAGGATATCCCCGTAAGCTGAATCGGGGCCAAACTGTTATAAAAAAATTCCTTCATGTGCTGAACATGTTTAGCGAATTTCATCACAATCGAACACACCGTTCGAGAGTTTGAAATTTTAGATGAAACAAACTAAAGAAAAAAGAACTGTTTAAGTAAAATTTACAACTTACTTCATTTACGAATTAACTCACAGTTTAACGTCATCCAGCCTGAATTAACTCACAGTTTAACATCACCCAGCCTGAATTAACTCACAGTTTAACATCACCCAGCCTGAATTAACTCACAGTTTAATTTTAGATGAAACAAACTAAAGAAAAAAGAACTGTTTAAGTAAAATTTACAACTTACTTCATTTAGTTCATTTCGTGTTAATATAGGCCGGGCGGCTCTCCGAAATCATGACGTTCGCGCGCTCCCGGCACGCTTGATATCTTATATGGCAATAGGGTACTGACAAAATTATCGAACTTAACATATTAAAACCATGTTTTTTCTATCCAGGCAAGCACTACAGTAAACTTGTAGACTGGATGGACTCAAGCGGGAAGGAAATTCTCCTCTGGCAACAAATGATGGAACGACCCGGGTTATCGTCCCGAAAGCGAAGAGAGAAAGAAGACAGGATAGGAGAAAGCCAGCCGTTCCGAGAACGAACCTTATCTGTTTAGGATAAAATCTGCCCCGGGCGGGAATGGAACCCGCGACCTAGCGCTTCAAAGGCATTACCCTCCATTCTAGTTAGGCTAGAATACCTTGTTTGTCCTGCTCGAACGAGACTAAAAAGACTCTTTGTCCCAGCAGTCTAAATAAGGTCTACCTAGGCTGGCTTAATTTATTTACTTTTTCATTTCCAGGCACGGAGTGACTCAATGGCCAGCGTGGGAACGACCCAATTTTTGGGTGGAAAGTTGCATCCCTCTACGATCTTCCCTCGAGTTTAGTTCGCCGATAAAAAGCTGAATTCCGCGATAAATTAGCTGAATTCCGCTGATTATGCGACAGCAGACCTAAATTCCGCTGATACACGATTACCGAATTTTACTGATTCTCGAGAAAATGTGACTTTGGTGAAACACTAAATACAAAGCTGTTCGAAATACACGATTACCGAATTTTACTGATTCTCGAGAAAATGTGACTTTGGTGAAACACTAAATACAAAGCTGTTCGAAATAGCAAAATTCCTCTTTTACTTAGTAATCTCAGTATTATAGCTAAATTTTGCTGTTACTCAATAAACTCAGCTGAATTTGGCTAAACGCGCTGTAGGTATCAAACGAAATGAAAAACAAAGTTGAGCTATTCAAAATAGCTGAATTATGGGTGTGTTCTAACTACACTGTAGGACATGATAAGTGCTTTTGAAGCACTTTATTTACGGTCATTTTTGGCCTTTCTTTCTTAATTCTTTATACCTCGTACTTAAATACTAACTCAGCTGAATTTGGCTAAACGCGCTGTAGGTATCAAACGAAATGAAAAACAAGTTGAGCTATTCAAAATAGCTGAATTATGGGTGTGTTCTAACTACACTTTAGGACATGATAAGTGCTTTTGAAGCACTTTATTTACGGTCATTTTTGGCCTTTCTTTCTTAATTCTTTATACCTCGTACTTAAATACTCCCAATCCCAATACTTAATTACGCTATTTTTCCCTTTGATAAATTACTTTTTTGCTTTATAAAGACATCCAATATCCGCTGTAAAGTGGATTTAAATCCGTCCTTTTTTCCTCTAATCTCATAACTATTTAGTTTTTTTTTTTTTTTTTTTTTTTTATGTAGGGAGGTTTTTTTTTTTTATTTTTTTTCATATCCTTTTATTTTTTTTTTTTTTCATGTAGGTAGGTTTTATTTGTATATCTTTTGTCATATCCTTCTATGTTTTTCTCTGTGTTACGATATACGTAACCGTAAGAAATTTGTTACACGTACCTACATGCCTACGTAACGAAATACGAATTTATAACGAAAATATTTTTTATGAACTATTAAACGTTTATGTGATATTATCCATCCATTTTTTATATGAAATTTATGTACTTATTTTTTATGATAAGTTATAGGGACTTATGTAATATTTCCATTCCATTAGGTAGGTCCGTTTTTGATTTCCAATGTTCCATGATTTTTTTTTTTTTTTTTTTTTTTTTTTTTTTTTTCTTTTCGATGAAAAGATTTTGGTGTTTTGAGAAAGAAGTTTTCTACCTATTCTACTCTTATGTGTACACTTTTTTCTCTTTTCTGGCAATCTTTCATGTGGATAACCATTATTAAACATTCCATCTAAACTTGATTCAATAACTTGATTGTGTTGGATCTTAAGGTATTTTCTTAGCTTTGTTTCTACGATTTTTTTTTTTTTTTTTTTTTTTTTTTTTTTTTTTTACAACAATGATAGGGACATTGATGAGATCACGAAGTTCATTGTGTACTGCCTGGTAAAGTTGAATAGTAGAGATTGCCTAGGCAATAATCCCGAAATTAAAGAGAGAAGGAGGATAGGATAAGATAAAGCCAGCCATTCCAAGAATGAACCTTACCCTAAAGTTTGCCCTGGGCGGGAATCGAACCCGTGACCTAGTGCTTACGTGGCAGACACTCTACCTCCCTAGATAACTAAGCTGGCAATTTTTACTTTGTTAATTCTTCCCTCCCATTTCTCTCCCTCCAGGAAGAGGCTTGTAAGAAATGTTTCGAGGAAGTCGTGGACAATCTGTGCATCGTGTTTGACCTGAAGGATTTTGGTCTGAGCTGTATGGATTATCAGATGATCAAAAACCTGATCTGGCTACTATCCCGGCACTACCCAGAACGGCTGGGTGTGTGTTTGATATTGAACTCTCCCACTCTGTTCTCTGGATGTTGGACTGTCATTCGAGGCTGGTAAAAATAGCATTACAAAAATAGACGTTTGTGTTTCATTTTAGCTAGGCATAGACCTTGGACTTTTTTGTATGAGCGGCGTGGCCAGCCACTCACCTGACTCACCATCGACAGGTGGACCTGATCAGGTAGGTGTACCTGATGGTGAGAGACTGTCCTTTAGATTAACTAGAACGGAATTTTCTATCTGTTTTCACCAAAAACTCCCGAGCGATTTGTCCGATTTTGTTGAGATAAAGGAAATTTGCTGGAAAAAGTGTCTGTTTTTGCTGGAAAAACATGGAAATCAGGGATTCAAGGTTGGAGGCCTATGGATACCCTGTAGGGGCCTTTTCTTCTTCTGAGTCTGAGTCCTTAAATAGGTAGGTTGGTATATTGTTTATCCGATTTGATACTCGGGTCTTTTCCTACCCAAATAATATTTTTCGGCGAAAAAAAAAAAAAAAAAAAAATTTTTGTTCATAGATGTGCGGTGAATTGAACTTGAGGTTGTTGTACATCGGATGGAGGATGTTTGTGGAACTGTGGAGGGTGTTTCATGTTAGGGTCAAAGTGTTGATGTTGCACCTGTTCGTGGCCTTGGTGCATACCCCTTTCCATTTATAATTTCAGATCATTTGTACATTTCAATTATTTAGAGAAATGGGCGACCAAGCAACGGCAGCTGAAGTTAACGAGGAAGATTTCCAGAAGTTGAAAGAACGAATGAAAATGATATCTGATGCTGACCCACTTCAATATCACAATGACTTTTCACTGAAACGATATCTCCGGGCTTTCAAACAGGTTGACCCTGCATTCCAGGTAGGTACCTACTTGACCTTTCAAAAATGAGAGTGTTTCATGAGCACACTAAGTTTGGGGTTATTATTTAGAAGTCACATCCGTGGAAAAGAAAAGCTCCTTTTTGTATTTAACCTAACCCTATAATAACACTAATCACTGCTCTAAACATTCTAGGCTATTCTGAAAACAAACAAGTGGCGCGTAGAGTATGATGTGGCCTCCCTCACCGACCAAAACCCCATCATCAAGAGCCATCTGGAGAAGAATAAGGCCCGAGTTCTCAAACATCGGGATATGAACGGGAGACCTGTGATCTACATTCCAGCGAGGAACCACAATGCTAATGATAGGGACATTGATGAGATCACAAAGTTCATTGTGTACTGCCTGGTAAGGTTGAATAGTAGAGATTGCCTAGGAAATAATCTCGAAATTAAAGAGAGAAGGAGGATAGGATAAGATAAAGCCAGCCATTCCAAGAAAGAACCTTACCCTAAAGTTTGCCCTGGGTGGGAATCGGAACCCGTGACCTAGTGCTTACGTGGCAGACACTCTACCTCCCAAGCTAACTAAGCTGGCAATTTTTACTTTGTTAATTCTTCCCTCCCATTTCTCTCCCCCCAGGAAGAGGCTTGTAAGAAATGCTTCGAGGAAGTTGTCGACAATCTGTGCATTGTGTTTGACCTGAAAGATTTTGGTCTGAGCTGTATGGATTATCAGATGATCAAAAACCTGATCTGGCTACTATCCCGGCACTACCCAGAACGGCTGGGTGTGTGTTTGATATTGAACTCTCCCACTCTGTTCTCTGGATGTTGGACTGTCATTCGAGGCTGGTAAGAATAGCATTTGTTTTAAAGAGTTTTGATAGAGGGAACTGTATTTGCTAAGGTCTTATCGTCCCGAAATCGAATAGAGAAGGAAGACAGGATAGGAAAAAGCCAGCTGTTCCGAGAACGAACACTATCCCATTAGGATAAAATCCGCCACGGGCGGGAATCGAAGCCGCGAAATAGCATTTGTTTTGAAAAGGTTTGATAGAGGGAACTGTATCTGCTAAGGTCTTATCGTCCCGATATTGAAGAGAGAAGAAAGACAGGATAGGAAAAAGCCAGCTGTTCCGAGAACGAACACTATCCCATTAGGATAAAATCCGCCACGGGCGGGAATCAAAGCCGCGGCCTAGCGCTAACAATGCAGACGCGCTACCAACCAAGCTTACTAGGCTGGCAGGAGCAGAATTATAAACTCGCTAAGTCGCGAGTTCGATTCCCTCCCGGGGCGTATTTTATCCTAAACAGATGAGGTTTGTTCTCTGAACGGCTGACTTTCTCCTGTCCTGTCTTCCTTCCCTCATCACTTTCGGGACGATAAGACCTTAGCAGTAACAGTTCCCTTAAGGAAGGGGGAATATGAATACCTACCATATTTCAAAAGTAATATATCCTAAACCTAAACCACCCAATGCTTGCAGGACCCCTGAAGCCCGCCGCGTCGCGTGGTCTGCCACTGTCATAATATATGCCAGTGGTTGTGAACTTCGTATCTGGGAGGTTGATGGTTCGAGTCCAAGTTGAGTCGTGGAATTTATCGATGCGTAATAAATCAAATGACATTTATGGCAAGCATTTAAGTATCTATCACGTATATCATATCTACAATGATGATATTGAAAATTTACATGAGCATACTATAAGAGAATGAAACTGAAATTATATTTAATGAACTCCCCATCCGTGGCACAAGCTCCGGCTTTTACGGATGGGTATACCATTTGTTAACAATTTATTTTGATGAGAGATTTGTTCTGAAAAACCAATAAATGGAAACTTATAAAATAAAATAAATAAAAATAAATAAATGTTATAATTCCTTTTCCTCTTATTTCCAGGTTGGATGAAAAGACATCAAGCAAGGTGACATTCGTCTACAATGAGATGGACTTGTGCAAATATTTGATCCCCGACATCCTACCTGACGATATGTAGGGCTAGTAAAACTCCCTACACCTTCTACTCCCTCCTTCAGTGCCAATCAAAGTACTACTCCATTCCTTTCTTCATTGCACTTAAGGTACAATACTCTACCTGACGATATGTAGGGCTAGTAAAACTCCCTACACCCTCTACTCCCTCCCTCAGTGCCAATCAAAGTACTACTCCATTCCGTTATTGCATTTAAGATACAATACTCTCTTCGTTGTATCTCAACTATCGTCTTTCTAATCCTGCCCATAAAAGTCCGTTCCCACCTGTCGTTCCGAAAAAATATCGTGTCGTGTGTAGTAGAAATACTCTCATTTGAATTACATTTCCTACAGGACATTCGAAAAAAATCGGGTGAAACTCACGACCAGTGGGAATGGACTCTAAGCTAATAACACAGTGAAGGAATAACAATAAAATAGTATTAATAGTGGAAAAAAAATACAAAGGACAACTTTTTTTTTCAGTTGATGGACAACCGTCGCATCGACTTTGTGTGGACACAGCTAAGATTTCAAATGACGCCAAAAAAATAGTCGCTTAAAGTCATCTTCCTCGTACAATAGTACTTTGAGCTGCAAATCAAAAGAAAAAAGAAAACCAATTCATACGAATAGATAGGGAAATGAGTTTTGTATTGTGGATAGATTTGAGGTTTTGTACACATTAGATCGATCAACTAGAGAAAGCGGATTGGTCAATCACTATAAAAACTTAAAACAAAAGAATTACTTTACTTTCAACACCAGATACTGGCTGAATGGTTATTTTAAATGGGGTACCCCAGAAATGATTTATACCTGCTTGATGATTTTTAAACAATAGACCGGAATGAATGAAAAAGAAAAGTGATGACGTAAAATTAGAGGAAAATTTTGCATGTTTTTTTTTTCCTTTCATTGGCAATTCATTATGGTTTCATAAACTCGCATTTCATTGCCCTTAGTACGATGTTTTCCTCAAAAACATAGAGCAATTGAGAGGTCTATTCCTACACTTGATAATATTTGTAAACAATTTAAATACTTAAATGTTCTAAAAAATATTATTTTTATTTTTTTTATTTGTATTTAAGTGTTCTAACATTGAATTAGAAGATTATTTTAGATTTGGCTAAACTAGGAAAGATATCTTACTTTAGTAGAATAGATAGCACCTAATTATATGCCTCGTATTAAACTGTGTCATAGAGATACATAGGTACCTACATTCTTTTATTCCATAGTCTCTTATTTTCTGAGGAAGTCTATGCGATCCGTATAATTGTGTCTTGTGTTCTAAGGAAGGCTAAAATTGCGAGACTTGCAAATGAATAGGCTACTGCCATTTAACTATGCTAATTCTGTGTTCCTGTTATAAGTACGCCTCTTCTGTGTACTATACTTTAAACCATTTCATTTCTGGGGCACCCAAGAGTAATTATGTTTACAGGTTCACTGATTCAGTGTACAGTGTTTAATTATGAATTAAAAATGTTTAATAAATAATTACCTAAGACAAGGTAGGAATATGTACAATGATTAAATAGGTCAGAAAAGAACTAATGCTAAATTAAGGATACGTAGGTACTGTAAAAGGTTTGTACAAGATTTTTTAATACAAGTTTTTGGAAATTTCCAAGCCATGACTTTTTTGAGATTTGTAGAACAAATTTATTAATAAAGGCCCAGGTCTTTAGGTCCATATTGAAAATTTTGTTAAAGTATGCCCAGAGACCGTGTTAGAACACTCTCCGTTCTTAATCCAAGAACAAACATTTCAATATAAAGTTCCCAGCCTAAGCGTCCCAAAACTTGTATTTCAAGATTTTCAAGTAATAGAAATAATTTGCTAACCATATCAACTAAAATCTATGCAGGTAAGTAGAAGACATTGATAACTGAAACAGATAATTCAGATTTCTACTTTTTGAACTAAAAATATTACAATATCACAACATGGTTTAGAAAGAAAGAGAGAAAATCTGTTAGAAAATGAGCAGTGGACATTTTCCTCATTTTGACTAATTTGTTCAAAAGTAGATGAAAATATTCTAGGTATGTACCCATATTACAATGAAAATATAATGAAATATAATCAAGTAAGTACTTTTAATAAAGAAATAAGTATTTACAAAAAGTTAAGAGCCCTTTTACACTCCGTCGGACCGTTTCGTCCTAGTTATAATTTTCTATTTTCTTTATAATAAAACAAAACTTTTCAGATAACACCTACACCTTGTACGAAAATACGAAGTTGCGTAGGCACAATTCTCAACGAAATGGACTGTGAAAGGGCTCTAAATATCAGGGATCTTATTCAGGTTTCCCTTGAATTCTCAAGGAAAGAAATTCATAAACAATTTATCGGTTCTGCGAACAAACCAAGATTGCCTACACAGTAGACAGAAAGTGATTCTTTTACCTATATATATATGTGTGTGTCAAGTCCACGTTATTTACACAATTTTGTACATGAAATAAACTGGCAAAGTCGCAAGACAATACGCATTCAATGAAACCGCAGCTTTTCACAAGACATATATTTGACTTGTGTTCCCCCCCCTCCATAATTATTTATTTAAAGGTGTGTCCACACATACCGTCGATCGCCGAGGTGAATTTGTGTTGTCGAGATAGTGTGACGTCGATCAACGGCCGGTCGACTATGTGTGGACGAATCTTGATATTATTTTGACCAATTATTCCTATGTTTAAGTAGTGATTTGATTTACTTTGATAAATTCACCTTAGAATTAATGAAATTTCCTCTATTTTCTCGTGAACTAGAATAGAAGTTAGAAGAAAAGTTTGGGCAAGATCTGCAAAGACAGCTTTGCAGATCAGTGGTTATCACACTAGGCTTGCATCTTGGAGTATCCTGTATTCCTTCCCTCATCACTTTCGGGACGATAAGACCTTAGCAGTAACAGTTCCTTTAAGGAAGGGGGAATATGAATACCTACCATATTTCAAAAGTAATATATTCTAAACCTAAACCACCCAATGCTTGCAGGACCCCTGAAGCCCGGCGCGTCGCGTGGTCTGCCACTGTCATATATGCCAGTGGTTGTGAACTTCGTATCTGAGAGGTTGATGGTTCGAGTCCAAGTTAAGTCGTGGAATTTATCGATGCGTAATAAATCAAATGACATTTATGGCAAGCATTTAAGTATGTTTGACACATTCTATATCACAATATTATAATTCCTTTTCCTCTTATTTCCAGGTTGGATGAAAAGACATCAAGCAAGGTGACATTCGTCTACAATGAGATGGACTTGTGCAAATATTTGATCCCCGACATCCTACCTGACGATATGTAGGGCTAGTAAAACTCCCTACACCCTCTACTCCCTCCCTCAGTGCCAATCAAAGTACTACTCCATTCCGTTCTTCATTGCATTTAAGGTACAACATTTTCTTCGTTGTATCTCAACTATCGTCTTTCTAATCCTGCCCTTAAAAGTCCGTTCCCACCTGTCGTTCCGAAAAAATATCGTGTCGTGTGTAGTAGGAAAGTAGGAATACTCTCATTTGAATTACATTTCCTACAGGACACTCGAAAAAAATCGGGTGAAACTCACGACTAGTGGGAATGGACTCTTCAAAGGTAATAACACAGTGAAGGAATAACAATAAAATAGTATTAATAGTGATTATACTGCTCGAATCCGGAGTATATTGCGCTAATGCCATAAGAGCTACCCATTCTTCTTCTTGTTCTGCGCCTTTTCCCATGTTCAGACGGGGTGGGCGTTTTTCGTCAGCCCCTTAATCAGCCCTAGCGTAATTGGTTTTAAATTAACTGGCAAAGTCGCAAGACAATACGCATTCAATGAAACCGCAGCTTTTCACAAGACATATATTTGACTTGTGTTTCCCCCCCTCCATAATTATTTATTTAAAGGTGTGTCCACACATGCCGTCGATTGCCGCGGTGAATTTGCGTTGTCGAGATAGTGTGACGTCGATCAACGGCCGGTCGACTATGTGTGGACGAATCTTGATATGAAACTAAACTCACTTGGTTTCACTGTGGTTTCGCTCTCTACTGGTTTCTCCTCGGGATACTCCCGTGTTATATTCCCGATGACTCGCCAGCCTTGGTTCTCAGGATTGGACAAGCTCGGTTGGAAGGGTGCAAGGAAGTCTTGTGTTTCAACGCCTCCCGTTGATTGTTTCTCAACATTGCGATGGTTGTCTACTGTTGCGTTGACATGTGGGACGTACCTATTCACCATGGAACCGGTCTTGTTGATATTATTTTGACCAATGATTCCTATGTTTAAGTAGTGATAATTACTTTGATAAATTCACCTTAGAATTAATAAAATTTTCTCTATTTTCTCGTGAACTAAAATAGAAGTTAGAAGAAAAGTTTGGGCAAGATCTGCAAAGACAGCTTTGCAGATCAGTGGTTATCACACTAGGCTTGCATCTTGGAGTTCTCGGGTTCTATTCCCGGTAAAGACGAAGTTTATACAACTCGGTTCTTGTATTTTGGGCTAGCATGCCTTTAGCATAACACACAGAAAAAGTACATTTACTTCAAGTGCTTACCCAAAACGCAGAAAATGGTCCCAGTTGTGCAGTTGTTCGTGTTCCTAGATTCATAACCACGAGAATTGCAGTTCAAATCCCGACAAGAGCGTAAAAAAGTAAAAATAGTCAGGGGAAGTATTATTTCGTAAGATTAACTTTTTTTCTTTCCTTGGCTGGGATTCGAACCCATGCCTTAACCACTACGTTACCGAGGCACAAGTGCTTACCCAAAACGCAGAAAATGGTCCCAGTTGTGCAGTTGTTATGTTCCCAGATTCATAACCACGAGAATTGCAGTTCAAATCCCGACAAGAGCGTAAAAAAGTAAAAATAGGGGAAGTATTATTTCGTAAGATTAACTTTTTTTCTTTCCTTGGCTGGGATTCGAACCCATGCCTTAACCACTACGTTACCGAGGCATAAGTGCTTACCCAAAACGCAGAAAATGGTCCCAGTTGTTGTGTTCCTAGATTCATAACCACGAGAATCGCAGTTCAAATCCCGACAAGAGCGTAAAAAAGTAAAAATAGTCAGGGAAAGTATTATTTCGTAAGATTAACTTTTTTTCTTTCCTTGGCTGGGATTCGAACCCATGCCTTAACCACTACGTTACCGAGGCAAGTTATTTATAGTCCAGTAGGTAGCTACCCTATGCCTCACTTTATAGTACAAAATCTTTTGATCAAAATTAGCATTTCTTTTGTAAGATAAATCTAATTTTATTTTTACTCTTAGTTGATTTAAATCTAATTATTTTACTTTTCACCTGTGACTCCACTGTATTAAGGATGTGTATTTAACTATTTTCTTAAACCTTTATCATTTTACGAGTATTTAATTGTAAATTATTTTTCTATTTGGTTGATTTTAGTTAGGACCATTAGGTAATTCTATAGATAAGTTTCATTAAATTTATATTCCACATAGTTACCACGAACCCATGAAAGCAACTACCTAAGAAAGCTCCTAGCTAGATTTTCAAAGACCAAAAGAGTGCAATTTTGTAAAATACTTAATTTAGTGGATTTTTTGAAATTCTCAATTTAAGGGTCACGAACTCCACTTATACTTTTAGCATGGTTTTATTTAACAGTTGTGACGTCACAGTATATCTGCAAAGGTGTTTAAACTGTTTAGTGACGGGAGTTTTACGCTTCATATAAATTTAAAAAAAAAAATCGAAAGTTTACTAGGTAGGTACTCGTATGTACCTAAGTAAAACCATGTTTCTTTTTATTATTAAGATTATTATTATCATTTATTTTTTAAATAACTTGTTTCTTCCCTTATGTTAATTTTGTTTAAATCAAGTCACCTGTGCATCGTCATTTTGTTTGAAATATTAATGATATTAATTTCTCATTTTTAACACGATTTCATTAAATATAACTAATTTTCTAAGGATGAAATCCTTAGGCTCACCAACACCTACACTTTTATTTATTTTTACTACAAGTTTGAAAGTCGGTTGTTTTTCTCCCTCGAATCTGAAATCGTTCCTTTTTGTTTCGAGTAGGTACTTAGTTATGTAGAAGCTTTAGTACCTACAGTTTTACTATAAGGAATAAAAAACGAGTTTTCATAGCGAATCGCTTCCTAGTGACCCAAAAAATACAATCCCGACCCAAAGTTGTAAGTAAAAGCAGATACAAAAAGATATCTTTAGTAGTTTAGTCTGCTATTGCCATTCGGCGAAAGCTAAAGCCGTTAAAATAACAACAACAACAACAACAACAACAACAACGTTGTAAGTTTGCCGAGAAATGAATGGCTTATCCTTAATAATAATAATAATAGTGCTTATTTATACTGCTCGCATAGGACTGAAAAGTCCCTTTACTCCAGCAGTAGGCTACTACTATTATTGTGGTCAAACTCTCAAATTATATGAGGATAAAATTCCATACCTCGGCTGGGATTGAACCCACGCCCTCCTGTTTACCAGGCGAGCGCCTTGACCACTACACCACCGAGGCAGGTGGTGTAGTGGTAAATAGAAGAATTAAAGGAGAAGGAGCTTTGCACAAGGTCCATGCCGACCTTTACTGAAAAAGAAGTAACAGAAAATAACTTTTCGAACTTCATGGGACTTTTGTATTGCACAGATTTTAGGTACTGGAACTGAGAAGGCATATGATGGTAAATGAAAGGTAAATATTATTTTAGGAGTCACTCGAAAGCTCAAGGCGGAAATGTAGGGCCGTGTGAGTCTGGAGCTAATTTTGACAATGGACGGTAGGATAGTTTTGTCTGGAAACTCTCCATCGGAGAGGACAAAGGGGGGAAATATCTGTGACTTTCCCCTTTCCTACCTCTGTCCTAAATTTCCCACCTCTCTTTCTCCCTTTTCCCCTCGACTCGCGACTGCTGACTACCTCTCTCTTTCCCTCTGCTGCAGTACCGTGAAGTCTCTTCCCTTGACTTCTGTCCCCTGTAGTATTTTCCCTCGACTGCTGTCCCCTGTAGTCTCTTCCCTTCGACTGCTGTCCCCTGTAGTCTTGTATTACTTAAAGACAGGTTTATCCGGTATGGCAGAGGCAATATATCACGATAAAACATAATGTTTAACTTGAGTTAATAGATTTGAGGTTTTGTACACATTAGATCGATCAACTAGAGAAAGCGGATTGGTCAATCACTATAAAAAACTTAAAACAAAAGAATTGCTTTACTTTCAACACCAGATACTGGCTGCATGGAAATGGTTATTTTAAGTAGGGTACCCCAGAAATGATTTATACAATAGACCGGAATGAATGAAAAAGAAGAGTAATGACGTAAAATTAGAGGAAAATTTTGCGTGTTTTTTTTTGCCTTTCATTGCCCTTAGTAGGTACGATGTTTTCCTCAAAAACATAGAGCAATTGAGAGGTCTATTCATACACTTGATAATATTTGTAGACAAGTTAAATTAATGTTCTAAAAAAGATCATTTTAGATTTGGCTAAACTAGGAAAGGTATCTTACTTTAGTAGAATAGATAGCACCTAATTATATGCCTCGTATAAAACTGTGTCATAGAGATACATAGGTACCTACATTCTTTTATTCCATAGTCTCTTATTTTCTGAGGAAGTCTATGCGATCCGTATAATTGTGTCTTGTGTTCTAAGGAAGGCTAAAATTGCGAGACTTGCAAATGAATAGGCTACTGCCATTTAACTATGCTAATTCTGTGTTCCTGTTATAAGTACGCCTCTTCTGTGTACTATACTTTAAACCATTTCATTTCTGGGGCACCCAAGAGTAATTATGTTTACAGGTTCACTGATTCAGTGTACAGTGTTTAATTATGAATTAAAAATGTTTAATAAATAATTACCTAAGACAAGGTAGGAATATGTACAATGATTAAATAGGTCAGAAAAGAACTAATGCTAAATTAAGGATACGTAGGTACTGTAAAAGGTTTGTACAAGATTTTTTAATACAAGTTTTTGGAAATTTCCAAGCCATGACTTTTTTGAGATTTGTAGAACAAATTTATTAATAAAGGCCCAGGTCTTTAGGTCCATATTGAAAATTTTGTTAAAGTATGCCCAGAGACCGTGTTAGAACACTCTCCGTTCTTAATCCAAGAACAAACAATATAAAGTTCCCAGCCTAAGCGTCCCAAAACTTGTATTTCAAGATTTTCAAGTAATAGAATTAATTTGTTAACCATATCAACTAAAATCTATGCAGGTAAGTAGAAGACATTGATAACTGAAACAGATGATTCAGATTTCTACTTTTTGAACTAAAAATATTACAATATCACAACATGGTTTAGAAAGAAAGAGAGAACATCTCTTGGAAAATGAGCAGTGGACATTTTATTCATTTAGAGTATTTAGACTAATTTGTTCAAAAGTAAGTAGAAAACGAAAATATTCTAGGTATGTACCTAGGGTAAATGTACCATTTATTCGCCCACCTAAAAAACTTACCATTTATTGGCCCACCTGTACCATACGCCACATAAGTCTGAACTGGACGAACTTTTTCAAGATCCAATTTCATCAAAAGAAAGGGCTTAAAGACTGCTATCGAACCAGTGCTATTCAAAAATTGTAGTCATAAAAACAAAAATTAAAAAAATAAATGTGGGCAGGTGGGCCAATAAATGGTACGTTTTTTAAGTGGGCGAATAAATGGTACACTTACCCTAAGAGGAAAAACTTACTTTAAGAGTGTGCTAGATGTAGTTTTGACTGGCGCGAACGACATGTTGTAACACATACTTTTTGCGTTTAACCTAACCCTAACCTAACACTGGTCACTGCTCATTTGGAAAATTCCTTTTTGTGTTCAACCTAACCCTACAATAACACTGGTCACTGCTCATTTGTGCCTTTAACCTAACCCTAACCTAACACTGGTTACTGCTCATTTGTGCGTTTAACCTAATCCTAACCTAACACTGGTCACTGCTCATTTGTGCGTTTAACCTAACCCTAACCTAACACTGATCACTGCTCATTTGTGCGTTTAACCTAACCCTAACCCAACACTGGTCACTGCTCATTTGTGAAAGTTCCTTTTTGCGTTCAACCTAACCCTACAATAACACTGATCACTGCTCATTTGTGCGTTTAACCTAACCCTAACCCAACACTGGTCACTGCTCATTTGTGAAAGTTCCTTTTTGCGTTCAACCTAACCCTACAATAACACTGATCACTGCTCATTTGTGCGTTTAACCTAACCCTAACCCAACACTGGTCACTGCTCATTTGTGAAAGTTCCTTTTTGCGTTCAACCTAACCCTACAATAACACTGATCACTGCTCATTTGTGCGTTTAACCTAACCCTAACCCAACACTGGTCACTGCTCATTTGTGAAAGTTCCTTTTTGCGTTCAACCTAACCCTACAATAACACTGGTCACTGCTCATTCGTGCGTTTAACCTAACCCTAACCTAACACTGATCACTGCTCATTTGTGCGTTTAACCTAACCCTAACCCAACACTGGTCACTGCTCATTTGTGAAAGTTCCTTTTTGCGTTCAACCTAACCCTACAATAACACTGGTCACTGCTCATTCGTGCGTTTAACCTAACCCTAACCTAACACTGATCACTGCTCATTTGTGCGTTTAACCTAACCCTAACCCAACACTGGTCACTGCTCATTTGTGAAAGTTCCTTTTTGCGTTCAACCTAACCCTACAATAACACTGGTCACTGCTCATTCGTGCGTTTAACCTAACCCTAACCTAACACTGATCACTGCTCATTTGTGCGTTTAACCTAACCCTAACCCAACACTGGTCACTGCTCATTTGTGAAAGTTCCTTTTTGCGTTCAACCTAACCCTACAATAACACTGGTCACTGCTCATTCGTGCGTTTAACCTAACCCTAACCTAACACTGATCACTGCTCATTTGTGCGTTTAACCTAACCCTAACCCAACACTGGTCACTGCTCATTTGTGAAAGTTCCTTTTTGCGTTCAACCTAACCCTACAATAACACTGGTCACTGCTCATTCGTGCGTTTAACCTAACCCTAACCTAACACTGATCACTGCTCATTTGTGCGTTTAACCTAACCCTAACCCAACACTGGTCACTGCTCATTTGTGAAAGTTCCTTTTTGCGTTCAACCTAACCCTACAATAACACTGGTCACTGCTCATTCGTGCGTTTAACCTAACCCTAACCTAACACTGATCACTGCTCATTTGTGCGTTTAACCTAACCCTAACCCAACACTGGTCACTGCTCATTTGTGAAAGTTCCTTTTTGCGTTCAACCTAACCCTACAATAACACTGGTCACTGCTCATTCGTGCGTTTAACCTAACCCTAACCTAACACTGATCACTGCTCATTTGGTAATTTTGGTCTCTTCTATTGGTTTTCTTAGTTTGGTCTCTTTCATTTCTTTATCGAGGAAATCAGACTCTTTTACCAAAGAGTAGGGAAAATCATTTTTCAAAGGCTTCAGTGGTTTTGTTTTCAATACAGGTGTATCTCTGTCTCTTTCTGATAAGAGGAAAGGTACAGGATCTTCTAGATGGAAGGGGTTCTCATCCAGAGGCTGAAGATGGTTGGGTGGGGATGGTCTCTGAGGTCCATGAGAACCTACTACAACAACTTCTTCAGTTTCTGGGGTCAGTCTCTGGTTAGTCGTGGGGTAAACTACATGCACTGGTTTGATTCCGTCCGATTTCTCAGCCATGCCCTGAGGTTTCGGCATCTTATGGTGGGGTTTATTCTCCGTTCTGATGATTCTCTTCAAAGGTACACCAGGCGGACCCTGACCTTGTTGCATCACAGGAAAGGTACAGGATCTTCTAGGTGGAAGGGGTTCTCATCTAGAGGTTGAAGATGGTTGGGTGGGGATGGTCTCTGAGGTCCATGAGAACCTACTACTACGACATCTTCAGTTTCTGGGGTCAGTCTCTGGTTAGTCGTGGGGTAAACTACATGCACTGGTTTGGTTCCGTCCGATTTCTCAGCCATGCCCTGAGGCTTCACCTCCATATTTGGTTTCGGCATCTTATGGTGGGGTTTATTCTCCGTTCTGATGATTCTCTTCAAAGGTACACCAGGCGGACCCTGACCTTGTTGCATCATCTGTAATGTTGTCACTTTATTACCTGTTGGTGGTTTCTGAAATACTCTCATACTTTGCTTTGCGCTGTGTATCACAGGTTCGTTTACATCCTCGTCGTTTCTATCAATACGTAAGTACTGTGGTCTTGGTAAGGGTGGAGGTTGTAAGTGTTCCAGTGGTGTTTTAACTCTATCGACATACTGTGTGTTGGGATCTACATGAACTTAGCAGTTACAGATCCCTCTATCAGACCTATTGAAAAAAAAAAAGCTACAGCTAAATTTAAACTCCGATCGTGGTCCATCAAATAGGATAGGAGAATGGATTTGATTTCTAATCGCCCTGTATTGAAAGAAGTAAAGTC
Organism: Diaphorina citri; assembly: GCF_000475195.1. Classification (NCBI taxonomy): domain Eukaryota; kingdom Metazoa; phylum Arthropoda; class Insecta; order Hemiptera; family Psyllidae; genus Diaphorina; species Diaphorina citri. The sequence continues at coordinate 39,304 of NW_007379099.1, forward strand.
AGTCACAGGAGGTCAAGGTCTCCTATGGACATCATGGGTTCGTTTACATCCTCGTCGTTTCTATCAATACGTAGGTACTGTGGTCTTGGTAAGGGTGGAGGTTGTAAGTGTTCCAGTGGTGTTTTAACTCTATCGACATACTGTGTGTTGGGATCTACATGACCTACCTTGGCATTTGGTCGGAACTGTGGCAGAATGTTTGGTAAGCTAGGTTTCAGGACTTCAGAATCTGTTTTCACCTTGTTGTTAGCATAGTGGTGTGGAGTGTAGCTTTCCCAATGTTGAACAGGACCTGATGGTTGTGGAGGAGGAGGTGGGGGTGTTCTGATGATATTCTGGGGTCTCTGAGGTCTAGGAGGAGGGACCAGGTCAGTTCTGTTGATAGTATTGATATTCTCATCTATGACGGAGCCCTGAGCTACAGGGTGTCTCACATTGTCATCTCCTGAAGCTCCGATAGAGAATGAAGTTTGGAGAGAATAGCTCTGACTATTTTGATCTACTTCTGTTGGAATTCTGATGGGTACCATGTTTTGTATTTTACCTGGTTGAATATTAACGAAACCACCTGATGTAGAGATTGGTGACTTGTTAGTGTTCACTTTGACAGGTTTGCTTGGAAGTGGTTTCTTTACAAAGTTGATCTCTTCCTCGGAATCATCTTGTGTGTAGGATGGTGGTGGAGGTGGTCGTAAGTCAGAAGGATGGATGTTTGGATTCTGTGGTCTCTTCACATGTGATACAGGACCTGATGGTATAGGACCTGTTGATAGATGTGCAGTGAATTGAACTTGAGGTTGTTGGACATCGGATGGAGGATGTTTGTGGAACTGTGGAGGGTGTTTCATGTTAGGGTCAAAGTGTTGATGTTGCACCTGTTCGTGGCCTTGGTTGTATTTGTTAGGTCTCTCTGGCTTGTATTGATTTTGATTCTGATATATGTTGGGGTTACTTTCAAACTGGAATGGTGGCTCTTGTCTAGTAGGTTCAGATCCTGGATGTTTCTGAGGTCTCTCTTGTTTTATATTTTGTTGATGTTGCTGACCAGGGTGTGGTCTATTGTGTTCATACTGAGGTTTCTCTGGTCGGGACTGTTCAACTTGTACAGGTTTGTTAGGTTTTTGTTGGAAATAGTTTTCCTGTTGCTGTTGATTACTTTCAAATGGGAATGGAGGTTCTTGTCTGTTGGGTTCTTGCATAGGTCTGGAGCCAACAGGTTTCTGATTCTGATAATGATCTACTGATGCAAGTTCTGGTCTGCTTGAGGGTACAGGAGGTCTTTGTTGGTACACAATCTCCTGAGAGTTGGTTGATTCTGGTCTTCTGTTCAAATAGGGGACACTTTCATTCATGGTAGGCATGGGTTTGAATGAATCCTCGTTTGATGATGGAACGAAGAAATTGTTGACGTTATTGTGCACTGTGTTTTCGCCCAAATGTCCACTGAACAGATAAGTATTGCCTACACCAGGACGTACTGCCTCTTCAGAAGCAGAGACTGGCATGGATGTAGAGTATGGGTCAACACTTGGCTCTTTGGGTTTGGGCGTTGTTGAGGTTGATGTTGTGGTGCTTGGGTAACTTGTTGAAGTTGAAATCGGCAGGGAAGTGACGATACTCACTTTGGAAGTCGTTGTTGTAACTTTGGTTGATGTTTGGGGAACTGGGGTGGTGGTTGTTGTACTGGATTGTTTGTTAGAAGACAAGATCGCATTTTGTTCCTGTTTTATGTCTCCAATCTTCTCGTTGAAGTTGACTGGGTCTTTATTATTTGAATTCATTGCTGGTTCTTGATTGTGCTCATGATGTCCGGATAGATGATGGTTCACCATGTCTGGATCATATTCATAGTCTACGTAGGAAATCTCTTCCTCAGGGATATAGTCTACTGGTTCGCTAATATTCCATACCTGTTGAGGGGGAGGAGTCATCTTGGTGACTACTTTCTCTGTGGTTGTGGTTCTAGTGGTAGGAGCTGGTGTTGTAGTGGTGGTTGTTGTGGTAGAAGGTGGTGTAGTAGTGGTAGTTGTTGTTCTGTAGTTGGGTGTCTTGGTGGTGGACGCTGGTTGCGTTGGCTGCACGGTGGGGCGTGGTGTGGTTCTGGCAGGCTGAGGAGTCTCCGGTGTGGTTCTCATGGTAACACTTGTATAGTAAGATGGTGGCTGGGAGGTGGTAGTGCTAGGTTGAAGTTGACCGCGTCTTTATTGTTTGAACTGAGTGCTGGCTCTTGGTTGTGTTCATGATGTCCAGATAGATGATGGTTCACCATGTCTGGATCATATTCATAGTCTACGTAGGAAATCTCTTCCTCAGGGATATAGTCTACTGGTTCGCTAATATTCCATACCTGTTGAGGGGGAGGGGTCATCTTGGTGACTACTTTCTCCGTGGTTGTGGTTCTAGTGGTAGGAGCTGGTGTTGTAGTGGTGGTTGTTGTGGTAGAAGGTGGTGTGGTCGTGGTAGTTGTTGTTCTGTAGTTGGGTGCCTTGGTGGTGGACGCTGGTTGCGTTGGCTGCACGGTGGGGCGTGTTGTGGTTCTGGCAGGCTGAGGAGTCTCCGGTGTGGTTCTCATGGTAACACTTGTATAGTAAGATGGTGGCTGGGAGGTGGTAGTGCTAGTGGAGGGGGTGTAATGTCTATGGTTGCTACCAGTAGTTGATGATGAAGAGGAGGATGCTGAGCCTTGGACTTTCATGTTGGCATAAGATGAAGAGATGAGAGGGAACTTGCCACTGGTGCTGTAGTGGACAGGCAGGTTGAGGAACTGATGCAGATCAGGGGAAGAATCCACGGCAGATATCTTGAACGGATTGGATGGAATATCATTCGGTGTGTGATATGCTGGGATCTTAGGCTTGGAGTCGATGACGAAGAAGTTGCTGAGCCTTGGACTTTCATATTGGCGTAAGATGAAGAGATGAGAGGGAACTTGCCACTAGTACTATAGTGGACAGGTAGGTTGAGAAACTGATGCAGGTCAGGGGAAGAATCCACGGCAGATATCTTGAACGGATTGGATGGAATATCATTCGGTGTGTGATATGCTGGGATCTTAGGCTTGGAGTCTTTGCGATCGATCTCTTCCTTGTAAAACCCGTAGTCCGGGGTTTCCTTCTTGTTGAAATCCAAGTTGCCCGTCACTGGATCTTTCTCTACGGTGAAAGCTTCACCATTGTGAAAGGAGAAGAAGCCAGGAGTACCATAATCATCCAGTTCATCGTCTACTCTCGCTTCCATCTTCAATTCTTCTGATGGTGTCGGAGGTTGGGGTAAGGCCATGGTAGCTGTACATGTTACCATGAAGATACTCAGGAGCTTCATGGTGCCTGAAACACAAGAGAAGAAACAAAACCATTGTTAATCATCTTTAATTTGTATTTGAAGAGCAAAACGTTGTTAATACCTGGCGAAAATGGATGAGATTTTGTCTTGTGTGTCTCATGAAAATTACTTTCTTCGTTGAAATTTGACCCTAGCCACGGAAGTTGCATCCCGGTGTTGCTCATACAAGTTCAGTCCCTGCAAAACAATAAATAAAATGAAGAATGTCCAGATTATTACTTTTTTCCTCTTTTCGTTTAATACATCATGAGAAAACGGCCCATCATCACATACGTTGCACCATAGGTACAGGTGTCAATGGGTATTGTTAATAGAGAATCTGATTTCACTACGGTAGTCGTAGTGAACATAATATCTACTCGTAAATTGCCGTGTTTTTTTGCCAATCCATGATGAATAACATTAGACAGTGTACGTATGTACATACTAAATATACATATGAAGACAATGTAAATACACATACGAAGAATAGAAACTTGGAAGTGTGCGAACTCCCAGCGAGGTATTTGTTGGTATGTGGGCTATGGAGTCCCTGTCTTGTGATTGCCTAGATTCATATCCATGACTGCCCCCACCGTGATATCTTGACTACTTGGCGTGTACTTGTGTTTGACTGGAGGATTGATCTCTACTCGCTCGACCATACCCAGGTTGGGTTTGGATGTGGTACTTGCCAGAATGTTTTTCAGTGTCACAGAGATGGGTTTGTTGTGAGGAGGTTTCCTAGTAGCATAAGGTGAATAGTCTTGCAAGTAAGGTATGACATTGAGTTCAGTATCAGGATCCATCTTGGGGTTTGTCGACTCTGTCGGACTGAACGCAGTGTATTCCTGAGTAATTTTGGTAATGATAATGATACAATTTTATTAATAACCAATTTGGTTTACCTAACCAATTTGGTAACCAATTTGGTATAGTAACCCAGAGTTTGGCTCCTTGGATTTCCTTTTGAGCTACGTACTTGTTATAAGTTTGAATAAAGTGTTAAATAATGTAGAGTTTATAGAGTCTTGTAGCGCGGTGGACTACTTAAGTTGAAGATGATTTCCTGAATTAATTTCCGCCGATTAAAGAAGAAGAAAAAAATTGCTATGGAGAAAATTTCAGCTCAATCTGTGCAAGGTACTTTTGACGAGACGTCTCATAAGGATCAAATTATGTACCTTATAGAATAGCCATTAGGTATTATAGATACCTACTTAGGTACCTGTTAGAAGAATCATGTAAAGATCATCACGCCTCATCAGAGACTAATAATCTTTACGGGTAATTGATCACCTCTGATAAGTACCTTCCTCCTTTCCTCGTCTTCCTGCTTAGAGACGTGTAAATCAGACAATAGATACCTAGTACAGTAGAACCTCGATTATTTCAACTTCCATTATTTCAACTTCAAAATCCATTGTTTTTTTCTATCTTTCAAAGGATATCCTAACTTATCAGAGGAACAGGTCATAGAAATTGATCATTTCAACTACCCCCGGTCCCAATTAGTTGAAATAATCGAGGTTGACATGATCACTTTCTATGATCTTTTCCTCTGATAAGTTAGGATATCCTTCGAAAGATAGAAAAAAATGGATTTGGAGTTGAAAAAATGGAAGTTGAAATAACCGAGGTTCTAATGTAGTACATTCTACCTATACGTATTGCAAGTTAGAAGTTAGTACTTAACGTTATAGATAGACATTTAACGTCTGTCCTATAATTGACCAGAAAATAGAAGTTCTTGATCCTCCCTCTTTTTACTTTCTTCTTCTTCTTCTTCTTTTACTTTTTTTTCGAATCGGCGATTGATTTGATTTGATAAACAGAATGGAAGGAAATCGCTCCATCCCACTGCTTGACCGATCTGGTAGGTACTCTAAGCATCGGTTTGTAATGTGTTTGCACAGGTACTCGGGAAGATGTAATTTTCCAGTTCACTGGTTCGCAGTTTCTCACGTGTTTTGATTCGGATATATGTTGGGGTTACTTTCAAAGTGGAATGGTGGCTCTTGTCTAGTAGGTTCAGATCCTGGATGTTTCTGAGGTCTCTCTTGTTTTATATTTTGTTGATGTTGCTGACCAGGGTGTGGTCTATTGTGTTCATACTGAGGTTTCTCTGGTCGGGACTGTTCAACTTGTACAGGTTTGTTAGGTTTTTGTTGGAAATAGTTTTCCTGTTGCTGTTGATTACTTTCAAATGGGAATGGAGGTTCTTGTCTGTTGGGTTCTTGCATAGGTCTGGAGCCAACAGGTTTCTGATTCTGATAATGATCTACTGATGCAAGTTCTGGTCTGCTTGAGGGTACAGGAGGTCTTTGTTGGTACACAATCTCCTGAGAGTTGGTTGATTCTGGTCTTCTGTTCAAATAGGGGACACTTTCATTCATGGTAGGCATGGGTTTGAATGAATCCTCGTTTGATGATGGAACGAAGAAATTGTTGACGTTATTGTGCACTGTGTTTTCACCCAATTGTCCACTGAACAGATAAGTATTGCCTACACCAGGGCGTACTGCCTCTTCAGAAGCAGAGACTGGCATGGATGTAGAGTATGGGTCAACACTTGGCTCTTTGGGTTTGGGCGTTGTTGAGGTTGAATACAAGTTTTTGGAAATTTCCAAGCCATGACTTTTTTGAGATTTGTGGAACAAATTTATTAATAAAGGCCCAGGTCTTTAGGTCCATATTGAAAATTTTGTTAAAGTATGCCCAGAGACTGTGTTAGAACACTCTCCGTTCTTAATCCAAGAACAAATATTTCAATATAAAGTTCCCAGCCTAAGCGTCCCAAAACTTGTATTTCAAGATTTTCAAGTAATAGAAATAATTTGCTAACCATATCAACTAAAATCTATGCAGGTAAGTAGAAGACATTGATAACTGAAACAGATAATTCAGATTTCTACTTTTTGAACTAAAAATATTACAATATCACAACATGGTTTAGAAAGAAAGAGAGAAAATCTGTTAGAAAATGAGCAGTGGACATTTTCCTCATTTTGACTAATTTGTTCAAAAGTAGATGAAAATATTCTAGGTATGTACCCATATTACAATGAAAATATAATGAAATATAATCAAGTAAGTACTTTTAATAAAGAAATAAGTATTTACAAAAAGTTAAGAGCCCTTTTACACTCCGTCGGACCGTTTCGTCCTAGTTATAATTTTCTATTTTCTTTATAATAAAACAAAACTTTTCAGATAACACCTACACCTTGTACGAAAATACGAAGTTGCGTAGGCACAATTCTCAACGAAATGGACTGTGAAAGGGCTCTAAATATCAGGGATCTTATTCAGGTTTCCCTTGAATTCTCAAGGAAAGAAATTCATAAACAATTTATCGGTTCTGCGAACAAACCAAGATTGCCTACACAGTAGACAGAAAGTGATTCTTTTACCTATGTTAAGGTACCCATTCAATAATAATAGGTGCATACTATCTTCTCTAGCTCATGATACAAGTACCTGTCTAATATAGGCAGGTACTTTTAGTAAGTATAGGTACATTTGCTACTTACTTTGCTATCATTTGTTACCATTGTAACTACTTCAGTATTGTACAAGTACAATTCTATTTATTCTATACGTTCCGCTTCCATCTTCAATTCTTCTGATGGTGTCGGAGGTTGGGGTAAGGCCATGGCAGCTGTACATGTTACCATGAAGATACTGAGGAACTTCATGGTGCCTGAAACACAAGAGAAGAAACAAAACCATTGTTAATCATCTTTAATTTGTATTTGAAGAGCAAAACGTTGTTAATACCTGGCGAATATTGACGGGATTGTATCTTATGTCTCTCATGAAAATTACCTTCTTTGTCAAAATTTCACCCTAGCCACGGAATAGCATTCCGGTGTTGCTCATACAAGTTCAGTCCCTGCATCAGGACAACGAATAAAGAACGTCCAGATTATTACATTTTTCCTCTTTGCCTAGTACCTAAATCATGAGAAAACGGCTCATCAATTCATCATGAAATACGTTGCACCATACAGGTATCAATGGGTATTGTTGATGGAGAGTCTGATTTCACTACGGTAGGTATGAGAGATACCTATTGAACATATCTACTCGTAAATTGCCGTGTTTTTTGCCAATCCATGATGAATAACATTAGACAGTGTACGTACATACTAAATATACATATGAAGAATAGTACCTAAATCATGAGAAAACGGCTCATCATGAAATACGTTGAACCATACAGGTATCAATGGGTATTGTTAATGGAGAGTCTGATTTCACTACGGTAGCTATGAGAGATATTAAACATAATTATCTACTCGTAAATTGCCGTGTTTTTTGCCAATCCATGATGAATAACATTAGACAGTGTACGTACATACTAAATATACACATAAAGACAATGTAAATACACATACGAAGAATAGAAACTTGGAAGTGTGCGAACTCCCAGCGAGGTATTTGTTGGTATGTGGGCTATGGAGTAGAAATCAGGTTGCATAAAAATACCAGCGGAGTTCCTATTTGAATAGCGCGAGGCGCACATGAATGGAATACACAACACACGGGTACTAAAAAGTGAGATTATCATGAAAAGAAGAAAGGGCAATCGAAAACTTTGCCAACAGGGTGCTCGGAAATCTGAGAGACACATATAACTCTTTCACGGTAAGTCTGCTTTGTAAAGGCTAGGTCGTGGGTTCGATTTCCGACCGAGGGGACTTTCTCCTAAACAGAAAAGATTCGTTCTCGTTCTATCTTCGCTTTTGGGACGATAAGGCGTCAGCAGTTACAGTTCCCTCTATCAAATCTCTTGAAAAAAAAATGTGAACACATTCAAAACTGATGCCTTTTATATCCACCTATTGGAATGCGTAGGTACGTACCTAGGTATTCAACTCACAATGTAGGTACTTACAAGTGTAAATACCAGAATGCAATACCGACACATTACCTATCATAAAAGTACCTACACCTATTGGAATGCGTAAGTACGTACCTAGGTATTCAACTCACAATGTAGGTACTTACGAGTGTAAATAACAGAATGCAATACCGACACATTACCTATCATAAAAGTACCTAGTCTTTCTAGACAGATACTCAGATAGGTAATTAATAAACTATTAGTCTAAACATATCCTGATGACATGTAGAAAGTTAATGTTATTGGACTTGAAATACTATCACTGCGCGCTGGTTTTAGGTCTGATAGTAAAGTACTTGTAGATGGATACCGAGGTACCTAGACGTAACTTGTAACTCAAGTAACTCAACACTCTTTTGGTACTAGAAGTTGTCACTGTATGAGGTCTGCTTTAAAACCGATGCCGATGGTTAAAAAAATAAAAAAAAACTTGTTTATTGAAGAGCAATGATTTGCTTATTTGCTGAAATCGACTATACAAATTCTGGTAAACCACAGCACAGAACCTCAAATTCCAGATGGGTAAGAAGTAAGTACCTATCTGATATCTATGATAGATACAGTACAACCTTTCAATATTATGTAGTAACTTCTACCTTCTTACCTATAAGTACCTTTCTACCAATGTTTGATTTCTGGTCTTATTCATATCTAGATATCTATTGTCGCTTTCGGGACGACAATTAAGACCTTCGCAAGTTACAGATCCCTCTATCAAACCTATTGAAAAAAAAAAACCTATAGCTAAATTTAAACTCCGATCGTGGTCCATGAAATAGGATAGGAGAATGGATTTGATTTCTAATCGCCCTGTACCTATAGCTAAATTTAAACTCCGATCGTGGTCCATGAAATAGGATAGGAGAATGGATTTGATTTCTAATCGCCCTGTATTGAAAGAAGTAAAGTCAGTCACAGGAGGTCAAGGTCTCCTATGGACCTTGCCTCAGTGACTTACAAGTCCAATGGAACAGTTTCTAATAGGCTCCAAATCAGGCTTGGAACCTATCTTTGAGCTCCTTGCTTGGAACTCTTGTCCCGCCTTAGAGTTGGGTTTTAACTGAGCCAAGTGATATCTAAGTTTTGACGATTTTTGACGTGGTAACAACTCGTATCTACTTATTTTCTGTTTCATTGCCCTTTATAACAATAGAATAGGTAATTTGAATGGTTTACCTCGATGATTTTTTTATTTTGACCATTTAGTTCGTTTGTGTTTGTTTTGCAATAACTCTTCTCGAATTAGTGGAGGCGTCAAATTAACTTCTCGAATTTAGTGGAGACTACGGTAGGTCTGCTTTGTAAAGGCTAGGTCGTGGGTTCGATTTCTGACCGAGGGGACTTTCTCCTAAACAGAAAAGATTCGTTCTCGTTCTATCTTCGCTGTCGGGACGATAAGGAGTTAGCAGTTACAGTTCCCTCTACCAAACCTCTTGGAAAAAAAATGTGAACATATTCAAAACTGATGCCTTTTATATCCACCTATTGGAATGCGTACGTACCTAGGTATTCAACTCACAATGTAGGTACTTACGAGTGTAAATACCAGAATGCAATACCGACACATTACCTATCATAAAAGTACCTAGGCTTTCTAGACAGATACTCAGATAGGTAATTAATAAACTATTAGTCTAAACATATCCTGATGACATGTAGAAAGTTAATGTTATTGGACTTGAAATACTATCACTGCGCGCTGGTTTTAGTTCTATTAAAGTAGGGTGTCTAGTCGTACCTTGGCCCCCGTTGTACCTTGGTCCCCTGGACTTTTCTGGTAACTGGCGCCACCTATCGGGTCCGAAAAATATGTATCTGATGCGTAATTTCACAACGAGCTCATAGCAATTTGATTTGTAAACAAATCAGTTGTCGTTGAGAAGTTAATAAAGTCGTGTTTTGGTCTGTGTTTCGAACATTTTTTAAAAAAAATTGTTTTGATTGGAAGGTAAGTTATTATTACTTTATCTAACTGAAACCGCTACCAATCGGTAGCAAATTTTGTAAGGTTTGGTTTTCTTGGTATTGCAATTTGATTGCCCAATTTTTTATAGTAGAATTTCCCAGAAGTCCGGAAAAAGTCACTCCTTTGTACCTTGGCCTCAATGAACCCTTTGTACCTTGGCCCACAAATTCAACACGTCGTACCTTGGCCCCCTGGTATACTTTCGTACCAGAATTTCCTCATTCAAAACGGTACAACATCCTTAGGGTTCAAGGTACAACATCCTTAGGGTTCAAGGTACAACATCCTTAGGGTTCAAGGTACAACATCCTTAGGGTTCAAGGTACAACATCCTTAGGGTTCAAGGTACAACATCCTTAGGGTTCAAGGTACAACATCCTTAGGGTTCAAGGTACAACATCCTTAGGGTTCAAGGTACAACATCCTTAGGGTTCAAGGTACAACATCCTTAGGGTTCAAGGTACAACATCCTTAGGGTTCAAGGTACAACATCCTTAGGGTTCAAGGTACAACATCCTTAGGGTTCAAGGTACAACATCCTTAGGGTTCAAGGTACAACATCCTTAGGGTTCAAGGTACAACATCCTTAGGGTTCAAGGTACAACATCCTTAGGGTTCAAGGTACAACATCCTTAGGGTTCAAGGTACAACATCCTTAGGGTTCAAGGTACAACATCCTTAGGGTTCAAGGTACAACATCCTTAGGGTTCAAGGTACAACATCCTTAGGGTTCAAGGTACAACATCCTTAGGGTTCAAGGTACAACATCCTTAGGGTTCAAGGTACAACATCCTTAGGGTTCAAGGTACAACATCCTTAGGGTTCAAGGTACAACATCCTTAGGGTTCAAGGTACAACATCCTTAGGGTTCAAGGTACAACATCCTTAGGGTTCAAGGTACAACATCCTTAGGGTTCAAGGTACAACATCCTTAGGGTTCAAGGTACAACATCCTTAGGGTTCAAGGTACAACATCCTTAGGGTTCAAGGTACAACATCCTTAGGGTTCAAGGTACAACATCCTTAGGGTTCAAGGTACAACATCCTTAGGGTTCAAGGTACAACATCCTTAGGGTTCAAGGTACAACATCCTTAGGGTTCAAGGTACAACATCCTTAGGGTTCAAGGTACAACATCCTTAGGGTTCAAGGTACAACATCCTTAGGGTTCAAGGTACAACATCCTTAGGGTTCAAGGTACAACATCCTTAGGGTTCAAGGTACAACATCCTTAGGGTTCAAGGTACAAAGAAGTTTGGAGAGAATAGCTCTGACTATTCTGATCTACTTCTGTTGGAATTCTGATGGGTACCATGCTTTGTATTTTACCTGGTTGAATATTAACGAAACCACCTGATGTAGAGATTGGTGACTTGTTAGTGTTCACTTTGACAGGTTTGCTTGGAAGTGGTTTCTTTACAAAGTTGATCTCTTCCTCGGAATCATCTTGTGTGTAGGATGGTGGTGGAGGTGGTCGTAAGTCAGAAGGATGGATGTTTGGATTCTGTGGTCTCTTCACATGTGATACAGGACCTGATGGTATAGGACCTGTTGATAGATGTGCAGTGAATTGATTCATTAAATATAACTAATTTTCTAAGGATAAAATCCTTAGGCTCACCAACACCTACACTTTTATTTATTTTTTACTACAAATTTAAAAGTAGGTTGTTTTTCTCCCTCGAATCTGAAATCGTTCCTTTTTGTTTCAAGTAGGTAGGTACTTACTTATGTAGAAGCTTTAGTACCTACAGTTTTACTATAAGGAATAAAAAAACGAGTTTTCATAGCGAATCGCTTCCTAGTGACCCAAAAACACAATCCCGACCCAAAGTTGTTAGTAAAAGCAGATACAAAAAGATATCTTTAGTCTGCTATTGCCATTCGGCGAAAGCTAAAGCCGCTAAAACAACAACAACAACGTTGTAAGTTTGCCGAGAAATGAATGGCTCATCCTTAAAGGGGATTTAGCTAAGAAAACTCGTTTGTGTCTGAAGCTGTGTTCACACATAGTCGACGGCCATCGATCGAAGTGGAAAAAAAAAGTGAATTGAACTTGAGGTTGTTGGACATCGGATGGAGGATGTTTGTGGAACTGTGGAGGGTGTTTCATGTTAGGGTCAAAGTGTTGATGTTGCACCTGTTCGTGGCCTTGGTTGTATTTGTTAGGTCTCTCTGGCTTGTATTGATTTTGATTCTGATATATGTTGGGGTTACTTTCAAACTGGAATGGTGGCTCTTGTCTAGTAGGTTCAGATCCTGGATGTTTCTGAGGTCTCTCTTGTTTTATATTTTGTTGATGTTGCTGACCAGCCAAGTGATATCTAAGTTTTGACGATTTTTGACTTGGTAACAACTCGTATCTACTTATTTTCTGTTTCATTGCCCTTAACAATAGAATAATTTGAATGGTTTACCTCGATGATTTTTTTATTTTTATTTAGACCATTTAGATTTAGTTCGTTTCTGTTTGTTTCGCAATAACTCTTGTCGAATTAGTGGAGGCGTCAAATTAACTTCTCGAATTAGTGGAGGCGTCAAATTAACTTCTCGAATTAGTGGAGATGCCAAATCAACTTCTCGAATTAGTGGAGATGCCAAAGTAACTTCTCGAATTAGTGGAGATGGCCAATCCCCTTCTCGAATTCGAGAAGTCAATCTGGCATCTCCACTAATTTGAGAAGTGTTAACTTTGCTTAATAACTTCAGTAATATTGCAGAATTTGAATGCTGTGGACTTACTTGATAAAAATAATAATAATAATAATAATAATCCTTTAACGCCTAGCCGCGCCTGAGATTTCAACTTCGGGCCTTAGTGTCCCGTTAGCTAGCAGACTCTAGGGCCCCCTATACCAGATTCTAGTCACGAGTATCTTGAGCTTTGGTCACGAGGAACCCATACTTGGCTTGAATATCCTTTAACTTGTTACGAGCTTGAGTGAAGTGTGCTTGTTTGAATAATCTAACTAGAGTCTAAAGTTCTGAAGGTACCAAGTCATGTGCCCATAAAGCAATAAAATAAAAGTATTACCTATAATGATAATGATACAATTTTATTAATAACCAATTTGGTTTACCAAACCAATTTGGTATAGTAACCCAGAGTTTGGCTCCTTGGATTTCCTTTTGAGCTACGTACTTGTTATAAGTTTGAATAAAGTGTTAAATAATGTAGAGTTTATAGAGTCTTGTAGCGCGGTGGACTACTTAAGTTGAAGATGATTTCCTGAATCAATTTCCGCCGATTAAAGAAGAAGAAAAAAAATAGCTATGGAGAAAATTTCAGCTCAATCTGTGCAAGGTACTTTTGACGAGACGTCTCATAAGGATCAAATTATGTACCTTATAGAATAGCCATTAGGTATTATAGATACCTACTTAGGTACCTGTTAGAAGAATCATGTAAAGATCATCACGCCTCATCAGAGACTAATAATCTTTACGGGTAATTGATCACCTCTGATAAGTACCTTCCTCCTTTCCTCGTCTTCCTACTTAGAGACGTGTAAGTCAGACAATAGATACTTAGTACAGCAGAACCTCGATTATTTCAACTTCCATTATTTCAACTGTTGTGGTTCTGGCAGGCTGAGGAGTCTCCGGTGTGGTTCTCATGGTAACACTTGTATAGTAAGATGGTGGCTGGGAGGTGGTAGTGCTAGTGGAGGGGGTGTAATGTCTATGGTTGCTACCAGTAGTTGACGATGACGAAGAAGTTGCTGAGCCTTGGACTTTCATATTGGCGTAAGATGAAGAGATGAGAGGGAACTTGCCACTAGTACTATAGTGGACAGGTAGGTTGAGAAACTGATGCAGGTCAGGGGAAGAATCCACGGCAGATATCTTGAACGGATTGGATGGAATATCATTCGGTGTGTGATATGCTGGGATCTTAGGCTTGGAGTCTTTGCGATCGATCTCTTCCTTGTAAAACCCGTAGTCCGGGGTTTCCTTCTTGTTGAAATCCAAGTTGCCCGTCACTGGATCTTTCTCTACGGTGAAAGCCTCACCATTGTGAAAGGAGAAGAAGCCAGGAGTACCATAATCATCCAGTTCATCGTCTACTCTGGCTTCCATCTTCAATTCTTCTGATGGTGTCGGAGGTTGGGGTAAGGCCATGGCAGCTGTACATGTTACCATGAAGATACTCAGGAGCTTCATGGTGCCTGAAACACAAGAGAAGAAACAATAGCTGTACATGTTACCATGAAGATACTCAGGAGCTTCATGGTGCCTGAAACACAAGAGAAGAAACAAAACCATTTTTAATCATCTTTAATTTGTATTTGAAGAGCAAAACGTTGTTAATACCTGGCGAAAATGGATGAGATTTTGTCTTGTGTGTCTCATGAAAATTACTTTCTTCGTTGAAATTTGACCCTAGCCACGGAAGTTGCATCCCGGTGTTGCTCATACAAGTTCAGTCCCTGCAAAACAATAAATAAAATGAAGAATGTCCAGATTATTACTTTTTTCCTCTTTTCGTTTAATACATCATGAGAAAACGGCCCATCATCACATACGTTGCACCATAGGTACAGGTGTCAATGGGTATTGTTAATAGAGAATCTGATTTCACTACGGTAGTCGTAGTGAACATAATATCTACTCGTAAATTGCCGTGTTTTTTTGCCAATCCATGATGAATAACATTAGACAGTGTACGTATGTACATACTAAATATACATATGAAGACAATGTAAATACACATACGAAGAATAGAAACTTGGAAGTGTGCGAACTCCCAGCGAGGTATTTGTTGGTATGTGGGCTATGGAGTATGAAGACAATGTATACATTAAAGACAATGTAAATACACATACGAAGAATAGAAACTTGGAAGTGTGCGAACTCCCAGCGAGGTATTTGTTGGTATGTGGGCTATGGAGTAGAAATCAGGTTGCATAAAAATACCAGCGGAGTTCCTATTTGAATAGCGCGAGGCGCACATGAATGGAATACACAACACACGGGTACTAAAAAGTGAGATTATCATGAAAAGAAGAAAGGGCAATCGATTACTCTGCCAACAGGGTACTCGGAAATCTGAGAGACACATATAACTCTTTTACGGTAGGTCTGCTTTGTAAAGGCTAGGTCTTAAACGCTGAAACATAAAATCTTACCTGTGCAATTACTGGCACGGCCTAAAGCTGTGCCCTTCCTAAGACACGGCACAATACCTTGCCCGGCACAATCCTTTGTTAACGCCTACTTAAAAAAGAGGGAAAGAAAGGCCCAACCCATCCTTTAGGGCTGTTTGCCCCTACACCTAAGCCTTAAGGTGGTCTTGTTTATAAAGGGCGTACTTACTCGGAGTTTCGGCTGGGCATATCTGTTTTCCGTTTAGCCAGATGGTCTTCACCTTGGGACTGCCTCCATTCGGTTCAAATCGGACCATTATCCGAGTTGTCATAGGTCGACTGGGATCCAGAACTTGCTCCAGGTTGAGGATGGTGAACTCCTTGTTATTCGAAGTGGTCACTTCTCCTAGCCATGACTGAAAATCAATGGAACAGTTGTGCTGACTTAGGTGAGGTTTTAAAGTCAAAGAGCTGCCAGCCTAGTTAGCTTAGTTGGTAGTGCGTCTGCCTTGTAAGCGCTAGGCCGCGGGTTCGATTCCCGCCCGGGGCGGATTTTATCCTGATGGGATAATGTTCGTTCTCGGAACAGCTGGCTTTCTCCTATCCTGTCTTCCTTCTCTCTTCAATTTCGGGAGGATAAGACCATAGCAGTTACAAACCCCACCCCTAGAGTCCACCGTACAAAACATCTAGGGTCCAAGGTACAACATCCTTAGGGTTCAAGGTACAACATCCTTAGGGTTCAAGGTACAACATCCTTAGGGTTCAAGGTACAACATCCTTAGGGTTCAAGGTACAACATCCTTAGGGTTCAAGGTACAACATCCTTAGGGTTCAAGGTACAACATCCTTAGGGTTCAAGGTACAACATCCTTAGGGTTCAAGGTACAACATCCTTAGGGTTCAAGGTACAACATCCTTAGGGTTCAAGGTACAACATCCTTAGGGTTCAAGGTACAACGCCCTGGGGGCCAAGGTACGACGGATAAAAAAGGTGTAAAAAAAAATGTTGGCCAATTTAGTAGAAATTTTGGGAGGTATTAGTTTTCAATGAGTAGATGAAAAAAGCTATAAGGCGTGTAGTCCTATCTCCAACCCTTCAACCCCAAATTTGCCTTCAAAATTTGAAGATTTTTTCCATTTAGAATACATTGCGACCAAGGTACAAAGGGTATGGGTCCAAGGTACATAGGGTAGTTGTACCTTGAACCCCAAAAAGGTGGTGTCGGAAAATTGGGTATATCTCTTAATTAAAAATTAGTAAAACAATCATTGCTAATTGTATAGATAGCCAAGAAAATTTCCTTTCTAAATCAATTAAAATTATGCCAATAACATTAATAGAAAAAATTAAAAAAATCAAAAAGTGATTTTGGGGGCCAAGGTACAACCAGGCACCCTACTTGTAGATGGATACCGAGGTACCTAGACGTAACTTATAACTCAAGTAACTCAACACTCTTTTGGTAGGTACTAGAAGTCGTCTGCTTTAAAACCGATGCCGATGGTTAAAAAAACTTGTTCATTGAAGAGCAATGATTTGCTTATTTGCTGAAATGGCTATACAAATTCTGGTAAACCACAGCACAGAACCTCAAATTCCAGATGGGTAAGAAGTAAGGACCTATCTGATATCTATGATAGATACAGTACAACCTTTCAATATTATGTAGTAACTTCTAGCTTCTTACCTATAAGTACCTTTCTACCAATGTTTGATTTCTGGTCTTATTCATATCTAGATATCTATTGTCGCTTTCGGGACGACAATGAGAATGTTTGGTAAGCTAGGTTTGAGGACTTCAGAATCTGTTTTCACCTTGTTGTTAGCATAGTGGTGTGGGGTGTAACTTTCCCAATGTTGAACAGGACCTGATGGCTGGGGAGGAGGTGGTGGTGGTGTTCTGATGATATTCTGGGGTCTCTGAGGCCTAGGAGGAGGGACCAGGTCAGTTCTGTTGATAGTATTGATATTCTCATCTATGACGGAGCCCTGAGCTACAGGGTGTCTCACATTGTTATTGAGGTCGCTGACTTGGACTGGGGTTTTGGTTGGAAATCTAATTACCGGCTCGGTTAACGTTTAACGCCTCACCATTTTCATTATGGTCATGGTATGGTTATGGTACCTGTTTTTAGCGCTATGTTTTAGTGCATTGATGCCGCTATACTTATAGTACCTACCTAGCTATTATTTTAGATATGTAATTAGACAGGTAGGTAGATTGGTTGAGATACAAGTTGGTGGGTACGTGAACAGCAATGTACGTTATTTTTCTCCTCATTGTGACTCTGACGTCTACTTTTTCTCCAAAATCACTTTTGAAGGAGAAAACAATAGGAACAGGATTTGGACTCTACATACAGAAATTTCATAAACATACTTATTGTAATAGGGAGTAAGAAAGGGGAGTCTTTCCCCATTTGTATGAAATATAAGTAAGTGAATCAGTCTAATTTTACAAGAGTATCTAGGTAGGTACCAGAAACAAGGAAGATTCCCACCGAGAGAGCTATTTTGCTTAGTTGTTGTTGTTGTTGGTGTTGTTGTTGTTGCTGCTTTTATACCTACTTCATGTACATAATCATGTGACTAGGACTAGGTGACAAGTTGGTTCCTATATGACACATACCAACCTACATCTACTATAATGACCATTATCGTCACATCTCTACTGGGGGGGGGGGGGGGAGGGAATGAGGTAATGCCAACCCACCCACATTACGTAGCTACCTACC
>NW_007379099.1:58663-71726 GCF_000475195.1 Diaphorina citri
AAAAAAAATTTTAACATAAAATAAAAAAAAAAAAAAAAAAAAAAAAAAAAAAAAAAAATCAGTAAAACATCAAAACTCTGTTCCGTGTTGATTTATGCCGGGCGTCTCTTCAAACTATTGACGTAGGTTTTTTTTTTTTTAAGAGGTTTGACAGAGGGAACTGTAACTGCTATGGTCTTATCGTCCCGAAATCGAAGAGAGAAGGAAGACAGGATAGGAGAAAGCCAGCCGTTCCGAGAACGAACATTATCCCATGAGGATAAAATCCGCTCCGGGCGGGAATCGAACCCGCGGCCTAGCGCTTACAAGGCAGACGCACTACCAACTAAGCTAACTAGGCTGGCCCATTCGAATCTTAAAAACGCGCTTAGTAACTTTAACTCAGTGATCCATTTGGAACTGGTGCATACAACATTCCATCGCCGCGCCGCTGTCTTTTGAGTGATAGGTTCTTCATAGTTTTAGACCGTCTGACAGATCTTGGTCTAAAGCCTTTTTCAATTTCTGTGTAGTTCGCTTCCACATCTTCTAAGCTTGAGTGTCGGGCATAACTACTGGTCTGAAATTCCTGATGAGATCCAGACGGAGTTAAAGGGACGCTCCGTTTTCCCGAGTATAAAATCCAAAGTCCATTGTGAATTTTCAGTGACAGAACGCGAAATCTGTGTCATCCCACATTCTACCTCCAGTGCGGATGGAACTGTGAAAACATTTCCTTCATCAGTAAAACAGTGTGATTACTGAGACCATTTCAGTATTTTTAGTAGATTAGTATTTTTTAGTGTGTGATTTGTGACACCATTTCAGTAGATCGGTAGACCAAAGTGTGATTTCTGAAACCATTCCAGTAGTAGTGTGTGATTTGAGAGACCTGTTCAGTTGTAGTATCCGATTTCGGAGACCATTTCAGGGAACCCATTTCAGTTGTGTTGTGAGACCATTTCAGTCAGTTATTTCTGAAAACATGTCAGTAATGCAGGCGGTCATGTTGCTAGGGTGTGCATGCGTCCTGATGGGCGGCATAAGGGCAGATGATGCGGACAATAGAGAGCGTGTGCAACAGATCTACGCTAAGTGCATGTCGGAGACACAGGCAGAGGACAAAGACCTGGAGGGATTCCGCAAGATGCAGATCCCGGATTCGGAGAAAGGTAACAAAAAAGAAGAAAAAAAAATCGGCCCGGAATAATAGGAACCTACTATCCTAGATCTAGGAACTACGTAAAGTACCTACTTAATATCGTATACCTACATTGTATAACACCTAATAGGATAAGAAAAGTAAAAATAGGGTCGTTTTTTAGCCAACGTTAACGGCTAAAGAATGCACTTGAAATGCACTAATTCCCGACGAATCGCTGAATTTAGTTTGTCTGGTTGGTTTCTAGATGAGTGACTGTCCAACATCACGTGGTGAGACATTAAAATATACTTACTTACTTTCCGTGTGCGGTCATTAAAATATGAAACAACCTTACCAAAAATTGAACCGGAAAAATGTAAAAATGGTCAAGCTTAATTAGAATGTTAAAATCGTTTTAGTTCGATCATCTGAGCAAAAAGTGACTTCCCTTGGGTCCGAAAGCTCATATTACAGTCGCGTAAGATTGTAGACGTCAGCCTTAAACATTTTAAGAGTAGATATCCGCGTCAGCCTTACACATTTCAATACTTTTGAAATAACGCTGTCCGTACATTAGCCGTGTTAGTTTCAATCAAGATGAATCACACACATGTATATTCCCACTGAAGGAGAGTTTAGTCAAATAAGAACACTGAGCACACAATGAATAACACCAGCTAGAAGCTATGAGTAATAGAAACTTTCACTGACTTGAATAAATTCTAGATCTCTAAAATACCAGAGGAATCCCCCGCACAGATCAATAAGATCAGTACCTACCTATCTTGAACTCTCAGCATTTTTTTTTTAATTATTTTTTTTGATGATTAATAATCAGACGAATTATCGTCATCGGTTGAGAATGTTGGGATGTGGGATGATATTTGGGTTAGAGAATTAGGTGGCCAGCGGCGATAGACCATGCGTGACGTTATTTTGACCACACCACAAACATTCACTTAGAAGCGAATGAAATCGAAGTCCTTAATGAAAGGCTTTCATTGCGTCCAGCGGGTCACATAATAATCTTAAGTAACAATATACGTATAGGTATCTCTGAAATTTCAGACAATCTGGTAGGTACCTACCTCTAAACCTTCAGACAGTGTATACCTACCTACATAAACAATGCCCAATTAACTGAAAACATAACATGGAAACCAACTTAATTATCCAAACAAATAAAAACACACCAACCTAATCTTTAATTAAATAATTACCTACCAATTCAATTAAAAAAACCAGATCCTCATCCATGATGAAATTCTGACGTGAAATCATCAGAGAAGTAAATTAGGAAGAAGTGAAAACCTTACGATGCATTTCTATGAAAACATCGGTTACAGCATCCGTGTTATAACTGTTTTTTAATTAAGGAAGGTTTTTTTTTTAATTGAATTTAACAAGGTACATACTGGTAGGTAGGTATATTGATGTTTACACAAGGTAGGTATGTTATTTTATGTAAGGTAGCACTGGTTGGTTGGTTGGTTGGTAGGTATACTCGATCCAGTTTAATATGTGTCTGAGCAAACCGCAACCAATTCGTATATTATATCCTTGACCAAGTACTAAGAAATTAGTGGAGATGCCAAATACATTTCTCGAATTAGTGGAGATGTCAAATCAACTTTGAAATGGAGATGCCAAAGCTCTTGTTTTTCTTTTCAATTTCCCGTTCAGTATAAAAATCTTTATTCAGAAAATTGAAAAGGAATTGTTCTATTAAATTTGATCCTACGAATGGCCCTCCCCTGACTCAATTATTTTATGTCGCTGAGATTCGAACCGCAGTCCTCTCAATTAGAAGTCCAATGGCACTGTGCTTCTGGGACTATGAAAGTCTACAGTCCTTTTTTTCCTGTCCTTAAAGTGATTTAACACTTCGGATAGTAGGTCGGTCATTTGCACCTTCTGCAAGTATTTATTTTATTGTTCTGCTTCTAATTTCTCAATTAATATGAGAGGTGGAAGTGTGACTGTACCTACTTGTATTCTAGTCTCACAGTGTCCCACTATCCTAGTGACAGTATGAGTAGGTGTCAAAACGTGACACAGTGGCTCTCAGGGCCAATTAGAGGGGGTCCATTTGGACTTAGGCCCAGGAGGCCCGGAGCTAGCAGGTTAAAAAGACAAAAATTGGAAAATGTTATTGTTGTTGTTGTTTTCAAATGCTCGGAGTTGACTATTGGGTCATTTTCCCTCGTGCATCCCAATACTTTGCTACCAAGTTGTCGTTGTTTGAAAGGCCAGGACATATTAATAAATGTTCTGCGTTCATAATTGCTTGCAGATTACATAAAATTGGAAAATAAAATATGATTACCTAAGTTGTACGAGTATTCTCCTCTCAGAAACGAAAACGATTCCGATGGCGCGCCATCTTGGATTTCCTATGGTACAGTATACCAAAAGAGGAGAAAAGATTTTCAGAAGAGGGAAAAATCTGAAAGAAAAATACGACTGTAATATTAAGGAGCGCGGTAGCGCTCCGCCCCGCCAAGTCAAGAAAGTTTGACCGCGCTACTAGATTGGTGTTTATTAAAAAGGAGGATTGGCCTATTTTTGCTTTCTGAGAGGGGCCTATTTTTGAAATTAACACCGGGCCCGGTTAGTCTGTTTACGCCCCTGGTGGCTCTGCTACATTTGAACTAATAAACTATATCTTCATTGCCCACTCGTAAGTAGAAACTGAGTAGAAAGTTAGAGCTGGGGAGTAGCATATTGCCAAAATAGAGCGGATAATGTAGGCACTAGGCACTTAATTGGTGCCACTGAGAGTAAGAGTGTTAATAGTGCAGTTCAGTTGCTTAGACATTCCGTAAGTGTGAGGACCGCAGTTCGCGAATTCCAGTAGAAAAAAAAAAAAAAAATGTCGTTGAGTCACAAAGGGAATGTTTGTAAGATTGAGTAACTCAATTCAAAGAAAGTAGGTAATTATACGTTCAAATTTAATAGCCTTTTGTATGCCAGACGAATGTCTGGCATACAAAAGGTTGCAGGTTCGAAGCCCAACTTTGGGGCATGGTATCCAAGCGAAGAATTTGTCCCACTATAATGGGAACCTCCATATTCAAAGTCTTCCGCACTTAACCACTGAGGTACACTGGAGTCAACGATTTGAAACTTGAAACAACCAACATTCTCAAGTTAAATAACTTTGACTCGATTCCCCCCTTGGGCCAAAAACTTTGCGAGTGAGAGTGATATGCCGCTATAGAGGCAGAAGTTATGCCCAAATGCCCAGGAGTCAAATACCTTCTCAGTATCACATGTAGGAATATCATGTTTTATGTAGAAATATCATGTTTTATGTAGGAATATCTATTGGTAGATGAGACCCACACGTCTATCGGATGTCCGATGCTAGTAGAAAACGGCTGCATTTTTTTACTAATCGATTCCGAATAGTCGATATCGCTAGAATTACTGCTAGCTTGGAATGCCAAATATGCGATTCAAATGGCGAATCTAAAGTAGATACGAGTACCTGCCTATACTTACATTGGAGAAGTTTACATACAGGGTGTATCAGAATAGCTACTTTTTGGGAAGGATTTAATGTCACTGTATATCTCCTGGGCATCACACTAGGTTTGTCCACAGGAGGTCCCGGGTTCAATTTCCGGCGAGGTCCAATTTTATTAGAATAACACATTGACAATTTGCTGAAAACGGGTCTGGAATTCGGACCCGAAATGTCCAATACCAAACAATAAGGTATGTGCCAACTTTAAGTCCTATAAAAAGTGTAAACCAATTTGATTAGAGAATGAAATACAGAGAATGAGGCACTTCCACACTAATTATTAGCTTTGGGTACCTATACTGTGAAATTGTGAAGAGGTTATCTGAATTTTATGATTATGATTGGGGTACCTACTTACTTTCTTTCTGTATCCGAAAATTATCGAGGTAATTTAGGGAGGAAGGTAGGTGCTTATATCTATACTAGCTGAATTCCGTCGCTTCGCTCCGGAATCCCGCTAGTTCATCCCGAGGCATGGCCAAACTTGTGGAAAAGGCATGGCCGAACTTGTAGTTATCAAACTAAAAACATAAACGAAACTCAAATATTAGGCGAGCGAGGAAAAGTTTTCTATCCCGCAGTCTCTGCACTCTGTGTATTTCTTATGGAGATTTCAGCGATCAAAAATTGATCATATCTCAGGATCGGTGTAGATTTTCGCAAAATCCTTTCTTATTGCACACCTAGACCATAAAAAGAATATTCCTACCAAATTTCAGCTTTCTAGGTGGTGTGGTTCTCGAGATAGAGCGATCAGTGTGTGAAATGTGAAATGTGAACTGTGAATGAGTGAATGGATCTTGTTCTTATAATATAAGACTAGCTGAATTCCGTCGCTTCGCTCCGGAAGCCCGCTAGTTCATCCCGAGGCATGGCCAAACTTCTGGAAAAGGCATGGCCGAACTTGTATTTATCAAACTAAAAACATAAACGAAACTCAAAAAGTTGGTCGAGAGCGGAACATTTCTCTCCCGCAGTCTCTGCACTCTGTGTATTTCTTATGGAGATTTCAGCGATCAAAAATTGATCATATCGACTCATAATATGCATTGGTAACTTCTTCAAGTCTTCTAATTCTCTTCAAACTCCCATCTAATAAACTGGTGGCGTCAGGCGCGGAGATGGGGGGTACCGAAATCTGGTTTTGGATTGGTTAAACATCAGTCAACGGCGATAGACGACAGTATGGTTTTGTTTCCCTTTCAGAAACGACCCGCTTGTATTAAGTACTCATACTCAAGATTTTTTTTTTTTGGGTTGATAGAGGGAACTGTACCTACCCGGTCTTATCGTCCCGAAATCGAACAGAGAAGAAAGACAGGATGGGAAAAAGCCAGGCGTTCTGAGAACGAACATCCGCTTCTTCAGGAGAACGAACATCCGCAACAACTTCAGGATAAAATCCGCCCCGGGCGGGAATGGTACCCTCGGCCTAGCGCTCACAAGGTAGACGCGTTACCAACCGAGCCAACTAGGCTGGAAATACACCTCTGCTTTCAGGAACTTGGCCCTTCACCTCTCTTAATGGCGGACCTGATCGCCTCTCTCTCGTATACAGTTATTTTACATGGCATTCTGGTATACCTCTTCGTAATATTTGGTACCGAAGCACCTTAGTTATCGACCTGGGTAGAGTATTATAGTACGTGTTGACCCATATTTCATACTCATAGTCTTGGCTTGGGCTGGGTTGGGTGTCTAGGAGGTTTCACTTGCCTTGCCCTTGCTGGGTTTATTTTGGTTCCGTGGTTTATTTTCGGGCTGTGTCTTCCGTAGCTTGGTAGGGTCACTAGGGCCAAATTTGACTTGATATAGCAAGGTGGTTAAACCAAGCTGAATCGTTATAAAGGGATGGGGTATGTTTTTTTAAGAGGTTTGACAGAGGGAACTGTAACTGCTATGGTCTTTGTAAGATCCCGGACGGCCTAAGTAATTTTAGAAGAGATTTGGCCTGATTTATTGAAATCCCAAAGTAAAGGCGAAGTAATGACAACAAACAATGAATGTTCATTTTGAAAAAGATTGCTAGGTATAGGTAGGTATCTTAATAAAGACTTTATTTAAATGTAAAATGTATATTGAAATTAATAAATTATAATTAGTAAAAAATAAAAAAATGTTCATTTTTATTAAATAGGTAGGTAATAAAAATATAATACTTATTGTATTTTTATGTAGGAGCTTTTTAAAAGAGTTATATACTATTGGATTAAAAGTTTATATGAACGACTGACTTTGTTTAACACAAATATGTCATGAAGATTGGTACGGGTCACGATTCCAACTAAACTTCCATCTTGTTTCAAGTCTTTTGTATTTTTTCAAGATCATGATTTTTCTGTTTTGATTGTTGAAATACTTCTTATTTTTTTATGTTGTATGAAGTAATGTAGATAATAACAATAAGAATGTATTAGGTACAATGGTAGGTACATATAAGTAACACATGACATTCTGATTGTGTAGATACAGTACAATGACGAAACAACTTCACATAACATTGATGTAACAAACTGTAACAAGTAATGTATTTTTCCTTTGGTTAAGTAATTAAGTAATGTATTTTTCTTTTGGTTCGTCTTCTTCGTTCTGATCATCATTTTTTCCGACTCTTTTTTTCTCGGGTTCTTTCGAGATTTCATAAATGTCTCATTTGACGCATTTTTTTTTAGTTCAAGAAATAATCGCTTTAACTTGGGTACGTTAATTTTCGGCACCGTGTAAATACAAGTAGGAGATTTCAATATTGATGTTGGATGTGCAGTAGTTCGAAATAGAAAACAAACTGAATCTCTCTCTCTCTATCTCTCTCTCTCTCTCTCTCTCTCTCTCTCTCTCTCTCTCTCTCTCTCTCTCTCTCTCTCTCCAAATTGACGCATTATTTTTAATTCAAGAAATCATCGCTTTAACTTGGGTACGTTAATTTTCGGCACCCTGTAAATATATGTAAGTAGGAGATTTCAATATTGATGTTAGATGTGCTATGTGCAGTAGTTCGAAATAGAAAACAAACTGAAACTCTCTCTCTCTCTCTCTCCAAAATTCTTACACCAGGGAAAAGTTTTGGCTCCCTGCCTATCAGATTATAATAGTCTGCTTGTCTGAATCATAAAATCATATAGGTCCGATTTCACTCTAATAATGGGTACCTTAGAGTACCTAGTAGGTAGGTACCAACCGAATATTTTATATCTAAAGGTAGGTAATACATAGATAGGTACTTTTGTATGACGATAATGATTTGGACACTCATGCACTTATTCATGATTACTATGGACAATAATGACTGTTAGGAATATTAGGCTAGGTTAGGTACATCGTACATGAATCATTATGTTCCCATTCATACCGCACAAGAAAATATACATATACATATGTATAAGTAGGTAGGTAAATATGTACATATTTCAGGCACATAGTTATGAATGGGTACATAATAAAGGAGCGCGGTGGCGCTCTGCCCCGCCAAGTCAAAACAGTTTGATAGCGCGATATTATATTATTTGTACCCTAATAGTTCAATGAACAGTACAATTCACATTCAGCCAGGAGACCCCGCACGGAGCCTCGAAAGGCTCAAAACTAATAAGAAACTTGTATTCATATGTTGAACATGTTAGCCAAATTTCATCAAAATCGGACATTTTGTTCCAAGTCAGGAGTATCCGATTACAATCGGTCGAACATTTTGTAAACTCGACACCTGAATCCGTCTTCCATGACCCCAAACTCTCTCTCTCTTGGTAAATTCCTCTATCTTACCGCTCTATTCTTGCAAGCATCGAAAATATGGACTTCATTTTGATTAACTATAGGTACATAGGTAAGAGTACACAGGAAAAAACTTACCATCGAAAATTTCAGCCGATTACATTACTTTCCTTCTTATATCATAAGGAATAAGGAAAGTAAATAATCATAACAATCACTAGTTCAGTCTATCCATTACACAAATATCCATGGCTAACACTATGTAGATAGAAATCAAATGTAATTATGTAGACCCTTATTATCTATCCTTAAGATCTACGGATCTTAGGTATATGGACAAGCGACATGATGGCTGTGGTTTATCCGTAATTATATCGTCTCTCGTATAACCACAAGATACATTTTTAGATACATTTTTGGTTTAAAGAACTTGATGATTCCGTATCTCGGTATCTTCTTGATGACCAAGTAGGTATAACTTAGGTAAGTTTTAAGTACCTCTACATTATTAAAATTTCAAGGGATCTGATTTCTGATAGATAGGGGTAAGGAAAGACATAAAATTAGTCGGTACTTCTTTGGGTACTTTCGAATTAGAAATCTAGATATGGGGTAGGTTTCTATTTCTGGTTTTTAGTTATATTTATAGGTACAACGTCCTAGTTTATAATCTCCTTTAGATTTAGATCATAGGTATATTTATTATCTAGTAGATATCTATATATAAATATTACATATTCAAAATTCCAGTTTCTAGTTTCCATCTTAGTTCCAACATACCAATAAGATTTCAACCAACAAATTCCATTTCATACCTAGTTTCATAAGGAATAGGTGGTATATCTAAGATCGCGGGTTATAAAATAACACAGATAGGTATCATTCTGATGTTGACACATTTGAAAAATAATACCTAGACTAATAATAACGGGAAAAAAATCAATTTCAACTCACCCACGATTTCAAAAGCTCCCAAAGTTGACGAGAAAATTGTAGAAAAAATTAAACAGAGAGAAAAATCCACTATCTCCAAGAAGTGGTTATTTCCACACCGAAATCTTCACAAGGACATTTTTCCGCGAACTTTACCACTGATAAAACGGTTAACCGTTAAATTTAATTTTAGGTGATCTTTGGTAAGTTTTTAGATTTTTTCAAGATTAAAGTTTAAAGAAAGTTTAAAAAAACTCACTTTATTTTTTCACTTTGATGTTAGAAATAAACACGAAATTAGTTTAATTTTAAAAAATACGTGCCCATCATTTACCGTTTTTTTCTAGGACGGGACTTTATTTTCGGTTCCTCGAACTTCTGGTAAAAGATTTCTTCAAGAGTCGAACTGTGACTGGAAGACCGAACTGAAAAAAATCGACTCATAATATGCATTGGTAACTTCTTCAAGTCTTCTAATTCTCTTCAAACTCCCATCTAATAAACTGGTAGCGTCAGGCGCGGAGATGGGGGTACCGAAATCTGGTTTTGGATTGGTTAAACTTAAACATCAGTCAACGGCAATAGGTGATAGTATGGTTTTGTTTCCCTTTCAGAAACGACCCGCTTGGATTAAGTACTCAAGTTTTTTTTTATTATTATTTTTAGGGTTGATAGAGGGAACTGTACCTACTAAGGTCTTATCGTCCCGAAATCGAACAGAGAAGAAAGACAGGATGGGAAAAAGCCAGGCGTTCTGAGAACGAACATCCGCTTCTTCAGGAGAACGAACATCCGCAACAACTTCAGGATAAAATCCGCCCCGGGCTGTGTGCATCCACCCACATCAGACATCAAGCTTCAAATCCACGGCATATACAATATACATAGTATGTACTTGTATAGGTATCCACATAAACATTCACATATTTTAGTTAGAGTGTGGATTGTTTCACGGATTTCTAGATATGTAGGTTAAATTAATGATCATTATGCCTATGTAGATGGTAAATCACTAGTGAGTTTTATTAAGGTACGAGTAGGTACCTACGTAGCTAAATATTTTATTATTTCTACCGATTTCGCTTTCAACGTTTGCGACCAAATAATTCGAACATGGAAAGTGAGCAGAGCGATGCAGGGAATATGAAATCGTTAGGACTGTTTAATTTACTACTAGAAATATATGATATGTGGCCGCATGTTAACTTTATGGGATTATATTGGAATTAAAATCTACCCGTACATTTACCAATGTATACAGTAGAGCAAAGGAAAATTTGACACATCCACCACCAATTGGTCACAGAACAAATGTAATTTTAGCACATCCACTAATAATATTGGCGTCAGGCGCGGAGATGGGGGGTACCGAAATCTGGTTTTGGATTGGTTAAACATCAGTCAACGGCGATAGACGACAGTATGGTTTTGTTTCCCTTTCAGAAACGACCCGCTTGTATTAAGTACTCATACTCAAGATTTTTTTTTTTTGGGTTGATAGAGGGAACTGTACCTACCCGGTCTTATCGTCCCGAAATCGAACAGAGAAGAAAGACAGGACAGGAAAAAGCCAGGCGTTCTGAGAACGAACATCCGCTTCTTCAGGAGAACGAACATCCGCAACAACTTCAGGATAAAATCCGCCCCGGGCGGAAATGGTACCCTCGGCCTAGCGCTCACAAGGTAGACGCGTTACCAACCGAGCCAACTAGGCTGGAAATACACCTTTGCTTTCAGGAACTTGGCCCTTCACCTCTCTTAATGGCGGACCTGATCGCTTCTCTCTCGTATACAGTTATTTTACATGGCATTCTGGTATACCTCTTCGTAATATTTGGTACCGAAGCACCTTAGTTATCGACCTGGGTAAAAAAAAAAACTAAAAAAAAAAAACTTACTTATTAGGTACCTACTTATTCAATAAAATAACATTCTAAGTTTAATCCCTGAGGCGTTCTTTAACATCAAACCTCTCATCTCATTGTAATATTATTAGTGGATGTGCTAAAATTACATTTGTTCTGTGACCAATTGGTGGTGGATGTGTCAAATTTCCCTTTGCTCTACTGTATACATTGGTAAATGTATGGGTAGATTTTGATTCCAATATAATCCCATAAAGTTAACATGCGGCCACGTATCATACATTTCTAGTAGTAAATTAAACAGTCCTGACGAATACATATTCCCTGCATCGCTCTGCTCAATTTCCATGTTCGAATTATTTGGTCGCAGACGTTGAAAGCGAAATCGGTAGAAATAATAAAATATTTACCTACGTAGGTGTACTCGTACCTTGATAAAATTCACTAGTGATTTACCATCTACATAGGCACAATGATCATTAATTTAACCTACATATCTAGAAATCCGTGAAACAATCCAAACTAAAATATGTGAATGTTTATGTGGATACCTATACAAGTACATACTATGTATATTGTATATGCCCTGGATTTGATGTCTGATGTGGGATGTGGGTGGATGCACACAGTATGTAGATACAAGCACCTACCTTCCTCCCTAAATTACCTCGATAATTTTCGGACACAGAAAGAAAGTATGTAGGTACACCCAATCATAATCATAAAATTCAGATAACCTCTTCGCAATTTCACAGTATAGGTATCTAAAGCTAATGAATAGTGTGGAAGTGCCTCATTCTCTGTATTTCATTCTCTAATAAAATTGGTTTACACTTTTTATAGGACTTAAAGTTGGCACATACCTTATTATTTGGTATTGGACATTTCGGGTCTGAATGCCAGACCCGTCTTCAGCAAATTGTCAATGTGTTATTCTAATAAAATTGGACCTCGCCGGAAATTGAACCCGGAATCTCCTGTGGACAAACCTAGTGTGATGCCCATTCGGCCAAGGAGATATACAGTGACATTAAATCCTTCCCAAAAAGTAGCTATTCTGATACACCCTGTATGTAAACTTCTCCAATGTAAGTATCGGATCCTTGTTGGAAGTAGGTAAAGAATTTTGCTTAGGATTAGAAGTTTACAACAAGCGGAAACCGAGATTTCTATTTCTTTTACTATCAGCTGCTTTCGAAAGAAGTAAGGTCCAAGTTTTAACTCGACGATTTTTTCCCATTGTCCGTCTCTTTGTTTCACTGAAAATTTCGAACGATTTGTTCGATTTTGTTGAAATGCGGCAAAGATGTTCAAATACATAAAGGAAAATATCGCGTCAGATTTTGGACCCAATAGGGCATTTGGAGGCTCCACGCACCGTAGGGGTAGAGAGGGACCTATTGTATCTTGACTTCGGTGATCTAGCGGGTGTTGTACCCCTGGACCTTATTCCTCCCCTCCCTGCACCCTATTCCTCCCAGTTTGAGACACCTTTTAGCCCGGGATTAAATAAATTTCCCGACCACCCAACAGAAATCCAGATTAAGAAAAGAAAACGAGAGAGAGAGGAGGGGGAGAGAGAGAAAGCCATAAAGATTATGAAATGAGATAAATGAAAATGTGTTGGAAGAGAGAGAGAGAGAAGGCATGATAATGAGAAATAGAAAAAGGATGAAGAGAGAAGGAAATATCCCAGGTAGGTATTTTGAATAAGGCAAATCTCGGCCTTTCTAATACTAGGTATTTGAGTTGAATATGTATGTATTTTCTTTTTTCTTCTTCTTCTTCTTCTTCTTCTTCTTCTTCTTCTTCTTCTTCTTCTTCTTCTTCTTCTTCTTCTTCTTCTTCTTCTTCTTCTTCTTCTTCTTCTTCTTCTTCTTCTTCTTCTTCTTCTTTTCTTTT
>NW_007379100.1:0-38932 GCF_000475195.1 Diaphorina citri
TTACTCATTTCAGGTGTCAGTTAGTGTTCCAAGTCCATCCTCTTCCTCACCACTGATTCCAACGTCAACCGTACATCATACAACAACAACACACCATGTTATTAACCGACCCTCCCTACCTCCATCCCCAGCACCTATTAAGCCAACACTCATCCCATCAGTACATGGTAACAATGCATCTCCTGCTCTTCTCACTAGTGCTGCTTCTACTCTCAACAGTCACGCAATATCACAAGCCCAGGCACATCAAGCTGTTACTCAAGCTCTCATCCAAGTCGAGTCAGGTCACACCTCCCCTCACAATCAACCTGTAGAGTTCAATCATGCCATCAATTATGTCAACAAAATCAAAAACAGGTTCCAAGGACAACCTGACAAATACAAAAAGTTTTTGGAGATTTTGCATACCTATCAGAAAGAACAAAAAACTTCCAAGGAGATGCATTCAAATTCTGGAGGTAAAACATTAACAGAGGCAGAAGTATACTCTCAAGTAGCCAAATTATTTGAAAATCAAGAGGATCTCTTAGCAGAGTTTGGCAAGTTCCTTCCAGATGCAACAAACCACAATTCTTTCAGTACAAAGAAAAGTGATCACATCCCTACACCCAGGGTACCTTCCCTCAATGTGAAGATGCCTAACTTCCCTAGCAACAACAGTGCTCCCCCTAGCAACTTAAACAATAATACTAATATTAACAACACCACCACCACCAACAACAATGGCAGCAGTAGTGGGAGTAGTCCTAGTACAGTACCCAAGTACAATCCACCCCCCTCCAACTCATCTCAGCTCAAGCGGTCATCTTCATTCTCATCCAATGTATCTACATTGTATCATACCCCTGCTAAGAAGTTAAAGCCTCTCACTCAGCTAAGAGATGTATCCCTCGCAGAGGTAGCCAAGTATGGAAACCTCAATGATTATGCCTACTTTGATAAGGTGAGGAAAGCTTTCCATAATCAACAAGTTTATGAGAACTTCCTAAGATGTTTAATTTTGTACAATCATGAAATCATTTCTCGTGTTGAGTTGCTACAATTAGTCACTCCTTATCTCAATCGGTTTCCTGATCTTCTCAAGTGGTTCAAAGATTTTCTCAGCTTGAATGATGTAAATAACTCTGCAGTGACACCTAGCAATGAAACAGTGAAGCCAGAATACCCAAAGCCCCAGAACCTACCTCACCTGTCCTTGCTAGATAGCATACAACCTAATAATGTGTCAAGGCAAGAAAGAATAGCAGAGGAGAGGAATGAGAGTGGTAGCTGTAGCACTCTGGACTATACCAATCTAAGAAGACTTGGTGCTAGCTACTGTGCTTTACCCCGTAACTATGTGCAACCAAGATGTAGTGGGAGAACTGCTCTGTGTAAAGATGTTCTCAATGATACCTGGGTATCATTCCCCTCCTGGTCAGAAGACTCCACCTTTGTCACCTCCAGGAAAACTCAGTTTGAAGAATATATCTATCGGTGTGAGGATGAACGGTTTGAGTTGGATGTTGTTATTGAA
Source organism: Diaphorina citri (assembly GCF_000475195.1). Lineage (NCBI taxonomy): Eukaryota > Metazoa > Arthropoda > Insecta > Hemiptera > Psyllidae > Diaphorina > Diaphorina citri. The sequence continues at coordinate 1,517 of NW_007379100.1, forward strand.
TCTAACAATTCCACTATCAAAGCTCTGGAAAGTGTTCTCAAGAAAATAAGTAGATTTTCTGCTGATGAACTTTCTAAATTCCGTTTAGATGACTGTCTTGGTGGCTACTCCCCAACCATCCATGTGAGAGCTCTACGGAGAGTGTATGGTGATAAAGCACATGATCTCATTGAAGGAGTCAAGAAGAACCCCATTGTTGCAATCCCAGTTGTTTTACGACGTTTAAAATCAAAAGATGAAGAATGGAGGGAAGCACAGAAAGGTTTCAACAAAATTTGGCGAGAACAAAATGAGAAGTTTTATTTGAAATCTCTAGACCACCAAGGTATCAATTTCAAACAAAATGATATCAAGCAGTTACGATCAAAGTCACTATTCAATGAAATTGAAACTTTGTATGAAGAAAGAAATGAGCAAGGTCTAGATAGCAATGCTACAGGAGGACCTCATCTTGTACTAGAGTACAGAGATAAAAGTATCATTGATGATGCTGCTAACCTACTCATCCATCATGTTAAGAGACAAGCAGGCATTCACAAGGACGATAAACAAAAGATCAAAGCTCTAATCAGACAATTTATTCCTGATCTATTCCATCATCCTAGGCAAGAATTAAGTGATGATGAGAAGGATGACTGTGCAGACATTGACTCATTGAGTAATCCAGCCAGTCCCAAGCCTGAGGAAGCACTCTCAGAAGAGACCAAGAAAGACAAGGATACTGAAGATGACAAGATGGAAGTGCAGACTGAGGTGAAAACTGAGCCCAGTGATGATCAACAGAGCAACAAGGAAAATGAAAGTGACTCAAATTCCAAAGAGAACAAAGACAAAAAAGAAAAAGATGAAGCTAACAAGAATGAGGAGGAGAAGAAGGAGACAAAAGTGAAGAAGGAAAGGAACCCCCCTAGTGTGATACCCCCTTACCCAGATGAGTACTATACTCTCTTCTTTGGTAACAACAACTGGTACTTGTTCTTCAGACTGCACCAGATCCTATGTGATAGACTCTCCCAGATGTATGAGCATGCCTCTGTACTAGCACAGATTGAATCCAAGCACAAAACTTCACGGCAAGAGTCCACGGCTGTTGCATTGAGGTTAAAACCCAAGACAGAGATTGAGGTAGAAGATTATTACCCAGCATTTTCATATCACATACTCCGGCGAACTTCTTCGCCTTTTTGTTTACATCTTTCAACCTTACCCTCGACACCCACCCCCTACAGACCTTGCCACAATGGCCACCCAGTCCTCCCAACCCAACCACCCCCAGCAACATTTTATCCCTGACCTAAAATAGCGCAATGTGTGTTTGGAGAGCTGAGTATCAGGTTCCCAGTGTATGTTGTCAGTAGTTTGAGAGTGTCATTTTGCGAAGAAACGCCCAAACAAACACGGGGAAATGTCATGAATCATGATAGCTGATTAGGTACTTACTAATAAAGGATGAGCTTTTTTTTTATCCACATTTCCAATTATTGAAACTTTCATACCCAAAACATGAGATAAAAAGTTATGTAATTAAATAAATGATATACCCATCCGTAAAAGCAAATGATGCTTGTGCGTTGGATTCAGATTTTTTCGCCTTAATGTATGGAGGATGTATATGTATATTATGTTAATTAAATAGCTGAGCGTGTGAAATTATTCAACTCAATGAAATGTCAGACAGTAGACTCCCAACAATAAGTAGAAAGGTTACTGGTACTCGACACCCGATCTCGGAGAATTTGAAAGGTTATATTGGCATAATAAGGTATTTTGGTGTATTATGAAGATACCTTTCATAAGGTATGTTATCAAGAACCTACATACATAGTCTAGACACGAGGAAACAGCTGATAGGTACCTTCTCAAGTCAGTACTTGACTTTGTGCTACGAGGCGGAACCGATTTTTATTACCAACTTATTGATCGGACAAAGGAAGGTCTAAGTTTTAACTCGAAGATTTTCTATCTGGTTTACCTATCGGTCTGAGAACCTATTTGTTTGTTTCACCATTCACAACGGAGAACCGACCATAGCCTAGTAAGGCCTAGTTCCTTCTCAAGAGAAAATAAACAAACTATGATGCTAATGAATAGAAATGTCCAGATAAGTAGGTACCTACCTAGGGTACTTTCTTTCCGAGTGAGATCTATAGTCCTTTGAACCACTAACCTTGTTTTTTTTTTTTTTTTTTTTTTTTTTTTTTTTTTTTTTTTTTTTTTTTTTTTACTTTCTATTACTACAGTATAGCGAGCTATACTAGTAATGAAAGTATTGCAATCAGTCCAAATTTTCAAAAACGGGAAATGGTTGAAAATATCCGTTTTGGGATCCCCTGATGTTAAAAAAGTGGTTTTTAGCCCATGGTCTGTACGTACGTTACGTACTACAGGTTTAAATGGGAAGAAGTGAAAAGTTGTGAACAACTCAAGAACGGTTTGTCGTAAAGCGATGAAATTTGGTATGATATCCCGGTATGGTCCAAGGACGTGACTGTAACAATTTGGTAAAAATCGGACAGTCACTCATCCAGATATCAACCAAAGTCAATGTTGCTTCAGACTTGGAGATTTAAAAAAAAATCCAATTCTTTGTATACTTTAAATGATTCCTTATTACATTACACGGGGAGAATTTTAAGATAGAAATTTTTCCACCAAAAATCGGCCGCCGTACCTATAGGCCGCTTGGACTTCGAAAAATTTTATTTATTTTTTTTTTTTCTTTTTTTCAAATACGTATTCTACAGGTTTAAATGGGAAAAAGTGAAAAGTTGTGAACAACTCAAGAACGGTTTGTCGTAAAGCGATGGAATTTGGTATGATATCCCGGTATGGTCCAAGGACGCGACTGTAACAATTTGGTAAAAATCGTGCTAAGTAAATTAAGGAGCGCGGTAGCGCTCCGCCCCGCCAAGTCAAGAAAGTTTGACCGCGCTACTAGAGATATTATACGCGACAGGGATAAAACATTATTCTACCTGATATCTACTTAGATTATAAGTGGTTACTATTTTCTAGAAGTACCTGAGGAAGTTGGCACATAGGTACTATGGAAAAACCTCTCCAGTCGTGGAGTGGTACAGTGTAGTTATAAATCAGGGGACTGGAGTATGAGGTACCCACTTACCCACCTACATGTACCCATCATTTCCTAGATTTACGAGGAGTAAAATCCAGTAATGTTTATCATATGTGACATACTGTACTGTAGGGAAAAAATTGTGATTCTAGGAAAAAATCCATGTTTTGATGAATCGGTAATTTTGACAATGGTTGTGTCTGTATACAGGAAGCATCGAAATTAGAGGGTTGTCTAGTCCCTTAATCCCTTCAAAATAGAAGGGAAGTAGACTCATTGTAGGTATCAAATACTTAACACTTATCAATTTGTGTGAATTAATTATTAATTAAGTAGCAGTCGTTTCCAATGTGAGAGATCTAGATCTAGCCTAGAAGTCTTGATCTTTGCACGTCAATTTGGACGCCACTGAAACTATTATAATGGTTATACAGGGACCAAAGTACCGAGAATAGATCAGTTGCGCATACTTGGGTGGTGTTTCAAAGTCATAGAGCAGGAAAAATGAGGACCAACGGAATTTTTCTTTTTCTTCTACGACTTCTTCTAGCCTAGAAGTCTTGATTTATGGCTTTTTAATTGTTTGAACTGACATTGGAGCCATTGTGATTAGCTCAGTGAGGTGTAAATATGGGTCACTCCAAATAGATAATCATTATCAAGTCCCTCTTGTGTATGGGAATAGGTCTTAGATAAAATCGAATATCTAATGCGATGCGATCATTTGGTAAGGCCACTAGTTTCGAACTTTTACTCGGATCATCTTCAGAAAAGTGGAATGTGGAAAGTTGTTCAATTGCAAAATTTTCTTATCTGTCCTGGAAATGAAAAAGAAATAAAGAAGTCCATTTATTTTTGAAGTACATATGTATTTAATTCAAGCTGGGACTCAGAGCCGATAAGATTACTAGCGTTTACCGTGCTTAGACTCGTTTCCTTGTATGTGTTCGTTTTGAAAGCCGGTCTACGCTGCAGGTACGTTGGAAATCTGATTCCTCTGTGTTTTCAGCCAAAAATGCGTCCACACAACAGTCGATCAACATTGACTGGAACCATTCTACGTCCTAACCAAACCCACTAAGTACGCCTGTCTAATGAGTATGCGACTTTATAGGTATACCTACTGAAGATAGGTATGTATGTACCTCCGAATAGTTTATGAAATACCCAAGTGTACCTATTTCAAGTACCTACAGTAGACGGAATAGGTACCTACTGCGGGTAGTACCTACATACATATCGTACTTTATTTAATACGAAAGTAACCAACTTTGGCAGTGGATTTGTGAAAACAAAACGCACATAATGATCTCGGTAGGTACCTATTTTTCTTCTGCGTAAGTGCCCAAGTATAGATAGGTACCTGCGTAAACTCGTAGACCTCGAGAAAAGGGGACCGCAAGCGGTACGTCGCGTCGTTATAGTAGGTACGTACGTAATATTGGTAGTAGGACTACGGAATAAAGGCACGAAAAAATGGGAAAGTCGGTTCCTACCTACCTACTGAATTATTTTTCTTTTTTTTCCGTACACCTTGCGTGAAATAATACTTGTATTAGCGTGAGGTGAAGACGTTTACAGTGCAGACAGAGAGAATGGAACAAGGACACCTTGCGTGAAATAATACTTGTATTAGCGTGAGGTGAAGACGTTTACAGTGCAGACAGAGAGAATGGAACAAGGCGAAAAAACAATTTTTTGTATTTTAAATCCAAGCCTGTTTGATATTATATTTTCTGCTCATGAGCTCTCCGCTCTGCTGCTGAGAAATAAAAGGAGAAAAAATAACGTTTGGAGGGAGATGGATCGGTCATATGACAGAAAACGCCATTTCCATAGTAGCAAGTAGCTGTAGGTACTTTTTACCTACTTTTTTCTCCTGCCCCTCTTCTCTTATCCCGTGTGACGTCATTTCAACTCTGGAACGTCATTTAGCGCTAAAAATGTGTTGCCAACCTAACAAATTTCACTGCATATTTTAAATGGAAAATTTTTATTTCTTTCTTTGCTGGTGCCAAAGCGGCTATATTTTGGACGGAGTTTATAACTGCAAAGTCTATAGTGAAATTAAATGGAAATTTTTTATTTCTTTCTTTGCTGGTGCCAAAGCGGCTATATTTTGGACGGAGTTTGAAATTTCAAAGTCTATAGTGAAATATGTATCATTTTATTACAAGGAGAACTACAAAGGATTACAAATAACAAGTAAAAATTTGAAAGTCCGGTTCGAACTCTTCCCAGAATGCAGCATCGAAAAAGAGAGATCTGGCAACGTCGATGAAAGCCTCGAAACTCGTTCGTCTTGTTTGCGATTTCTGTTCTTAACATTTTTTTTTAATTAAAGGAGTTTGTTTATATTTTAATTTTCCGATGTGTTTTCCAGTCTAACTTGACTTTTCTTTGTGTTTTCTTTTTCGTTCTGTGTTCCCAGTTAACTTTGGTTTCCATCCCTGGAAATTTTCACACATTATCATTTGTGCATTCTCACAGTAAACCGTTTTTGAAATCAGCCCATGATAAGTGTGAAGAAAACTTTCTTTTCGTTTGAATAAATAGCTGTCTATTCGGGTGGAAATTTTCACACATTATCATTTGTGAATTCTCACAGTAAACCGTTTTTGAAATCAGCCCATGATAAGTGTGAAGAAAACTTTCTTTTCGTTTGAATAAATAGCTGTCTATTCGGGTTTCGAGGCACATATTGTTAGAATTTAGCCGTCATTCGTACAGTGAACATTTCAAGTGGTGATAATTTCAAGTGAAGGAAGGAAGACCAGGCCAGACAGGGTCAGGTTCAAGTTACCTACCAGTGGACAGTATTGTTGGCATTATAAATGAGGTTAAAGAAGCGTCCAAATATACATGATCACAAATGTGAAGGAATATGAAGCGACGGTTAGATGAAGCTATTATTTCTGCGGATGCAGATGGTGGTGGCTATCCCAACTCTCATTCCCCAAGGCCCCGGACATTGGTAACTGTACAACAAGGCTCTTACTCCCAGCCTGTTGGTGGCCCTACAATTCAATATTCACTCTCTCCCTCTTCTAACTTCACTGCTACCATGCCTGTGTTAGGAGTGACAGATAAAGTAATACCCCTGGCAGCTACCAGTGCACTCCCAGGTGGTGCTTCCCCTGTGGTACATCAAGGTGGTCAGATTAGACAGAAAGTCCACACAACAGTTGTTACAACTCCACCTCATACTATACCTGAACAACCAGCTCAGTTCCATAGGCTTAAAGTTGAAGATGCTTTGTCTTACTTGGATCAAGTCAAGTTCAAGTTTGGTAACCAGCCCCAAGTGTATAATGACTTCCTCGACATAATGAAAGAGTTCAAGTCACAAAGTATAGATACCCCTGGTGTTATCACTAGAGTTTCTAATTTATTCAAGGGTCACCCTGAACTCATAGTAGGATTCAACACATTTCTTCCACCTGGCTACAAGATTGAAATTCAAGCAAATGATCAAGGTTACTCATTTCAGGTGTCAGTTAGTGTTCCAAGTCCATCCTCTTCCTCACCACTGATTCCAACGTCAACCGTACATCACACAACAACAACACACCATGTTATTAACCGACCCTCCCTACCTCCATCCCCAGCACCTATTAAGCCAACACTCATCCCAGCAGTACATGGTAACAATGCATCTCCTGCTCTTCTCACTAGTGCTGCTTCTACTCTCAACAGTCATGCAATATCACAAGCCCAGGCACATCAAGCTGTTACTCAAGCTCTCATCCAAGTTGAGTCAGGTCACACCTCCCCTCACAATCAACCTGTAGAGTTCAATCATGCCATCAATTATGTCAACAAAATCAAAAACAGGTTCCAAGCAAGTTACCTACTGGTCATTGGAAAAATAATAATTGATAAGTCAGATGTTACAATAGGTACATTGTATTCAAGCTAGCTGAGTCTCAGGCTCTCAGGTTTGACTCTCCTCTTGGAAGAATAATTATTATTTTAATTACATCATTATGTAAAGGCACCTTCTCAATATTTATCATCATTAGCTGAAATAGCATTAAGCTTTTCCTTTGTGGTACATTGTCTCCTAGTTAATGAAATACAGATTCTAACCTCTTCTTGGTCAGATGGTCAGAACTCAGAATAATGAGGGTACATTTCAGAGAGTGCTTCACAGTCAAACAATTGGGTCCTTTCTTTCTCTCCAAGTGTGAAAGTGTTTGTATTAGGTACTTGAGGTGTTTTAATTACAAGTACCTATTATCAGTTAAAATGTTATATGAGCTCCAAAGATAACAAACTCATCAACAGTTGCTTACTCCATATAAATGGTTGGCTAGAAAAGCTTATCAGTTAAAATGTTATATGAGCTCCAAAGATAACAAACTCATCAACAGTTGCTTACTCCATGTAAATGGTTGGCTAGAAAAGCTCAACTGAAAATGTAAATTCAAGTGCTCCCATTTTGAAATTGCCTTCAGTAGGTACCTTATATCGTTTTAATTTTCCGAAAAAAATTGTTTTAAACGGTTGAATCTTAAGGTAAGCCTCTGTCATTATGTTTTTTTTTTTTATATATATCCTTTTTCTTTAGCAATCTCCGAATTTTCGTCTGTTATAGGTAGAGTGTTGAACTGAACTTAGCTGTTCTTTTGTTTTTTTATTTCATTCCATGATGGCAATGTCAGCCAGCAAGGCAATAAAGAGAAGCAAAAAATCTCTACCCATGTCTATTTGGCTATCTTTCTATTCTTTCTTAGTTCCACTGCGAGACGTTAGTTTACTCCCTGTTTTAACATCTAGCCTATCTAAAGATTTATCAGATAGCTGTCATCCATTGAGACAGCTAATGTGTGGACAGCTAGATAGTGGTATCATTGACCTTGGAACCTATGTTTACTAGATTTATCAGATAGCTGTCATCCATTGAGACAGCTAATGTGTGGACAGCTAGATAGTGGTATCATTGACCTTGGAACCTATGTTTACTGTAAGTAAGCAATCTGTAGTATTTATGAGGAATTATCACATAAGTTAACCTTGAAAGAAATTCGTGCCTCCATAATCTGGGGTGCCAATCTGTGAACCACCAGACTAGGCAAGGTTAAATAATATTGTTATGTTAGTTCCACTGCGAGACGTTAGTTTACTCCCTGTTTTAACATCTAGCCTATCTATAGATTTATCTATGAAAGAATTCCGTACCTAGCTTGAGTCTTGAAGGAGAGGAAAAAACTAAACCCGTATTGCTAGTTCTTGTTTCGTAGTAGGTCCTTGAAAGAAATTCGTGCCTCCATAATCTGGGGTGCCAATCTGTGAACCACCAGACTAGGCAAGGTTAAATAATATTGTTATGTAGATATCTTGGTACATGTCTATTCTACGCTCAGCTTATTTTGTTTTCTCTCCCTCCTTTCTCTTTTGTCTTAGGTCCTCAATTTGACCAAACAATTTGAATAATTCCTCGAAATCTGGGAGAATCTCTGAAAATTTTATGAAAGAATTCCGTACCTAGCTTGAGTCTTGAAGGAGAGGAAAAAACTAAACCCGTATTGCTAGTTCTTGTTTCGTAGTAGGTCGAGAAAAAAATACAAAACTCAAGCACAGACGAGCAAAGTATTCCAAGCCATGCTGGTCTGTTGATAGTGTTGATACCCAAGCAGAGAGACACAAGTTGTGTGTATATCCCCACCACATTAACTTGCCTCGAGAGGTCTGATTTGAGAAATCATAAACTGTGTATACCGCGATAACGAAACATATCAGCTCAGCTGATGTCGGGAAGGGGGAATTATAAGGTAGAGAAGAAACTGAGTGTTTTGTATACAGAAATACCTTGCCCCCCTCTGCCTTGTTGCATTACTCCGTTATGGCTTATTATCACAGCAGCGATAGGAGGGGAGCAGAGGTAGTGTTGTGTTTGTTGTGAAGGTATTTTTATCATTTCTCTTCACGCGTTGTTTTCTTGTTCTTTTTTCGTTTTTTGGGGAGCAGAGGTAGTGTTGTGTTTGTTGTGAAGGTATTTTTATCATTTCTCTTCACGCGTTGTTTTCTTGTTCTTTTTTCGTTTTTTTCGATATTCGTTTGAACTTCGTTCTGCGTTGATGGTGGACTGAGGGATTGGTGGATACCAAGTCAGCCGGTAGACTTGCATTCCTAGAGGCCTGTAGAGTGAGCACCACTTGTAAATAACTTATTCCGAAGCCTTACTGATGATTTTGTTTGTATTTCCTGGGCATATTTTAACCGGCCGCCCGTCGAATCGAACTCTTGACGTTCGCACGCCTCCCGGCACGCTTGCAAAAAGGCATTCATTGACTTCTACCTAATTTTACAAATGACCTTCCTTTAAATCGAACTATTTCAAATTCCGATTCCCACTAAAGTGCAGGTCACACTTGAGTCGAAATATTCTAACTGGTGATTAAATGGGAGTATTCACTTCTGCCGTTCAAGACAAAAAATGCTCATTCCCATCTAATCGCCTGTAAAATATTTGACCACTCGTTGAGCATACTGAGACTTTATTGGATGATCTGAACGGATCGTGAAAATCGGACTTCATTCGTAGGTGCGATTCGACTAGCGGTCCCCTTGATTATAAATCCAATACCTTAGCAACCGCACTGTTTTCTATTCTCTTTGATAGAAACAATTTGGTAACCCTTGACAACGGATTTGTTGACGAAGAAAATACGTACATATCGTCAAACATCAAAGCTCTGGAAAGTGTTCTCAAGAAAATAAGTAGATTTTCTGCTGATGAACTTTCTAAATTCCGTTTAGATGACTGTCTTGGTGGCTACTCCCCAACCATCCATGTGAGAGCTCTACGGAGAGTGTATGGTGATAAAGCACATGATCTCATTGAAGGAGTCAAGAAGAACCCCATTGTTGCAATCCCAGTTGTTTTACGACGTTTAAAATCAAAAGATGAAGAATGGAGGGAAGCACAGAAAGGTTTCAACAAAATTTGGCGAGAACAAAATGAGAAGTTTTATTTGAAATCTCTAGACCACCAAGGTATCAATTTCAAACAAAATGATATCAAGCAGTTACGATCAAAGTCACTATTCAATGAAATTGAAACTTTGTATGAAGAAAGAAATGAGCAAGGTCTAGATAGCAATGCTACAGGAGGACCTCATCTTGTACTAGAGTACAGAGATAAAAGTATCATTGATGATGCTGCTAACCTACTCATCCATCATGTCAAGAGACAAGCAGGCATTCACAAGGACGATAAACAAAAGATCAAAGCTCTAATCAGACAATTTATTCCTGATCTATTCCATCATCCTATAAGAGACAAGCAGGCATTCACAAGGACGATAAACAAAAGATCAAAGCTCTAATCAGACAATTTATTCCTGATCTATTCCATCATCCTATATCGTCAAAATGTTCAACACATTGAGTGAACGCCTGGCAACATTGCATTCCATTATCTGTTGTTCATACAACAAACATTGTAGTCCTAGGTCCAACTAGTGCCCTCCCTAAGAGAAGGTCATTTAGACGTACCCAGTGTAGTACGCACTAGGAATTCTTGCTAAGTAAATAAAACATTATTCTACATGATATCTATTTAGATTATAAGTGGTTACTATTTTCTAGAAGTACCTGAGGAAGCTGGCACATAGGTAGGTACTATGGAAAAACCTCTCCAGTCGTGGAGTGGTAAGTACAGTGTAGTTATAAATCAGGGGACTGGAGTATGAACTTACCTACCTACATGTACCCATCATTTCCTAGATTTACGAGGAGTAAAATTTACATCCAGTAATGTTTATCATATGTGACATACTGTACTGTAGGGAAAAAATTGTGATTTTAGGAAAAAATCCATGTTTCGATGAATCGGTAATTTTGACAATGGTTGTGTCTGTATACAGAAAGCATGGAAATTCAAGGGTTGTCTAGTCCCTTAATCCCTTCAAAATAGAAGGGAAGTAGACTCATTGTATCAAATACTTGACACTTATCAATTTGTGTGAATTAATTATTAATTAAGTAGCAGTCGTTTCCAATGTGAGAGATCTAGATCTAGCCTAGAAGTCTTGATTCTTTGCCCTTCCCAGGTATCAAACCCGGATCTCCGTACTCAAAAGCAACATGCAAGTGCAGCAGAAGAACGACCTAAAGGCACGCCAGGAGATTGAAGTGATATGGCAACAGCGCATGGACGCCTACAGGAATGAATTGACGCAGAAGTTTAATAATCTGCTGGACAGTGTTGCCACTATACAAGGTGAGTAATAAGTAATTTGGCAGCAGCGTGTATCGCAACTTTGCACGTAACACTTATCAATTTGTGTGAATTAATTAGCAGTCGTTTCCAATGTGAGAGATCTAGCCTAGAAGTCTTGATTTATGGCTTTTTAATTGTTTGAACTGACATTGGAGCCATTGTGATTAGCTCAGTTGTGAAAACAATCTCATGTGAGGTGTAAATATGGGTCACTCCAAATAGATAATCATTATCAAGTCCCTCTTGTGCATGGGAATAGGTCTTAGATAAAATCGAATATCTAATGCGATGCGATCATTTGGTAAGGCCACTAGTCTCGAACTTTTACTCGGATCATCTTCAGAAAAGAATCAGATTATCTCCAGAAAAGTGGAATGTTGTTCAATTGCAAAATTTTCTTATCTGTCCTGGAAATGAAAAAGAAATAAAGAAGTCCATTTATTTTTGAAGTACATATTTAATACGTAACTAATTTTATTATTAGAAGTAGCTCTACCTTTCCTAATACCTACACACTTGAGTACTTATCTACTGAAGTAATCATGACAGAGAAAATATTAATATTGGATGTTTCGCAATTTCTCCTTCTTTGGGCGTTCTTTTTGTGTCGAGTACCATGTGACTACAATTTATTATTGGCACTCAATTTCGTGTTTAACATTCTAAAGACGCCTGTATTTACATCGTGACCGTATGACTCATTCATACTAGTGTGTCACATATTATTCTATGTGATGTAGGTACCTAGTGAGAAATATACCACGCGTAGTTTCTTTGTAACCGATGCTTGGGGAAAATATTGAAAATTAATATCTGATGAAATTTATGTTAATTCAAACCCAGAATATCTGCCCGAGATAAAATCTTCTGATCTTCATCAGTGTGGACAGTGATTAAGAACTTGGTTAATGATAATGAAGCACCAGGGTGCGGGTTTGAATCCCAACAGTTTATCTTCTTTTAATTGATAAAATTTCACTGTACAATATTTACCAAGAGTTTAATAAATTGTTATTATTGTAAGTTTGTTCCGACTCAAGTATAAATTATTTTTTACAACTTGATCAAGTTTGCCCAACATGTGTCTAATGAAGTCCTGTTATCTCTTGTTTCAGCTGTGACCTTTACTCCCTTCTCAATTGTGGTGGAGAGACACCAAATTCAAGAAAAACAACTACGCCGACCTTATGGACAATCAACTAGCAAAAGTAAGTCAACCTAGAGGATCAGTTGCATGGATATCTTTTTTGGTCGGATGTACATCCCATGAAAACGGAGATTTTAGGATGATATTTCACTTCCAAATAGGTTACCGTTTAGTTTTAATTAAAGGGTACGTAAGAATAGATTTATGGGCCGTACTAAGCTCATATTTCTTCAAGGGCCGGGCCAAAATATAGGTAACATTTGCAGGCAGATTTTCTGTTTTAGCATCTGACAAATTTTCGATGATGTGTTTCAACATCTTCATAAATATCCGGTTTAACATGGGACTAAAACCTGACGTTTGGATTGGTATAGTAGGTCCTCGTCTCTGTGTTTCTAACACTGCGTTTGTCTTTCTGTCCCCCAGTATCCTGCTAGTGGCACCCCACTATTTATGACTCAGTGTGGAGACGACTTCAACGCTCTACAATGTGAACTCATTGCCACTCGGCGATCCAACGACGCTCTAGTCCTGGAAAATAATGTAAGTGTCAACTAACCACTAAAGAAGGTTGGTACGGACAGAAGGCTGAAAACACAGGAGTCAGATTTTCAGCGCGCTGGTACCCAGAGTTAACCTAACATAGTAAACTCAGAGTCGGGCTGGTTCAAGCTGGGACTCAGCGGCGATAAGATTACTAGCGTTTACCGTGCTTGGACTTGTTTCCTTGTATGTGTTCGTTTTGAAAGCCGGTCTACGCAGGTCGACGCTGCAGGTACGTTGGAAATCTGATTCCACTGTGTTTTCAGCCAAAAATGCGTCCACACAACAGTCGATCAACATTGACTGGAACCATTCTACGTCCTAACCAAACCCACTAAGTACCTCCTACCTCCTAGCAAACCCACTAAGTACCTCCTAGCAAACCCACTGAGTACCTCCTAGCAAACCCACCTCCTTACATTTCCCATCATCCTTTCATTCTCCTGCACAGAAACTACGTATCGATCTGAAGGAAATGGCGGCAAAGTTTACAAGCTCAGAGAATCGTCCACTAAGTACCTCCTAGCAAACCCACTAAGTACCTCCTAGCAAACCCACTAAGTACCTCCTAGCAAACCCACTAAGTACCTCCTAGCAAACCCACTAAGTACCTCCTAGCAAACCCACCTCCTTACATATCCCATCATCCTTTCATTCTCCTGCACAGAAACTACGTATCGATCTGAAGGAAATGGCAGCAAAGTTTACAAGCTCAGAGAATCGGTCCGGTAAAACGATTCATGAACTGAGGGGCACGATAGAAGCTAATCAGGAGGAACATGAGACTCCTTATATTTCCCATCATCCTTTCATTCTCCTGCACAGAAACTACGTATCGATCTGAAGGAAATGGCGGCAAAGTTTACAAGCTCAGAGAATCGGTCCGGTAAAACGATTCATGAACTGAGGGGCACGATAGAAGCTAATCAGGAGGAACATGAGAAAGAATTGAATACACTGCGCAAGCAATACGCGGAGAAGATTGAGAAAATACGCGAGTATACACTGAACCTATTGCATTTGACACGGCATAAGTAAGTGAAAGGCTCTTCAAATGCGGGTCTTGATGTTGTCATAGAGATGGCGTTTCTTCGTTTTCTACGGTACAAGGTTTGACGCAAACAAAATAATCTACTTTAATGAAAGCATGTTATAAATACTTCTGCTGAATTTATTAAACTCCGAAGCAAATGACATAAATTTTTAGTACCGTTGGGTGGTTGTTTTTACATTGAATGCATGTTTTGCGCGATTCTGATTAATCAATGAATATTTGTTTCCTTTCCCTTCGCAGGTATCAAACCCGGATCTCCGTACTCAAAAGCAACATGCAAGTGCAGCAGAAGAACGACCTAAAGGCATGCCAGGAGATTGAAGTGATATGGCAACAGCGCATGGACGCCTACAGGAATGAATTGACGCAGAAGTTTAATAATCTGCTGGACAGTGTGTGTCCAAAGTATCGTCATACTTACGTGGTCTAATATTTCGTGAAATTCCATAACTCGGCCTGGAATTGAACCTACTCCCTCCTGATTACCAGGCGAGCATTTCGACCATTGCTCTAGTAAGGTAGGCATAGAATATAGATAATCCCAATTTCCAAGTCAAGGATGAAAGTCTCGTATTCAACAAGGGAACCGTGTGTTTTTTCTTCCTTGATTATTTCTTTCAAGTATGACACCTACCCAGCTATAACCGAATTTTCCATTTGTTTACAAAATTTCGCCTGTACAGTCTCGCTAAATAGAGACATGCGTTGTGAACACTACCCTATCTTTTACCTCTCTCCCATCAGCCTATCACAGTGCAATACTTATTTGCCTCGTACCTACCCAATGGTACATATCGATGTAAATCCAACCACATGAACATAGCGTCTGTGAATACGCCCATATGGGTTTTAGATAACACTCTACCCTGATTTTTCTGCAGGCAAAATGTTTTATAATTATAAAATAAGTCTTGGGAGGATTTGTATGGGTACGTTGTATAATGGACTGCTTAAGTGGTGACGTAAAATTGGACACAAATATTCCTTGATTTTCTACTCCCCCCATCATCAATAAAATTAAAAGTTTATGAACACTTTGATTTCAATAGTCTTAAAGCCAAATGTGTCCAAAGTATCGTCATACTTACGTGATCTAATATTTCGTGAAATTCCATACCTCGGCCTGGAATTGAACCTACTCCCTCCTGATTACCAGGCGAGCATTTCGACCATTGCTCTAGTAAGGTAGGCATAGAATATAGATAATCCCAATTTCCAAGTCAAGGATGAAAGTCTCGTATTCAACAAGGGAACCATGTGTTTTTTCTTCCTTGATTATTTCTTTCAAGTATGACACCTACCCAGCTATAACCGAATTTTCCATTTGTTTACAAAATTTCGCCTGTACAGTCTCGCTAAATAGAGACATGCGTTGTGAACACTACCCTATCTTTTACCTCTCTCCCATCAGCCTATCACAGTGCAATACTTATTTGCCTCGTACCTACCCAATGGTACATATCGATGTAAATCCAACCACATGAACATAGCGTCTGTGAGGGGGTTTTCTGCTGATTAATTTTTGTTTGCTGACCAGGAAATGTTAACGTTCCAAAACCTTTCGTACCTAGCCTACTAAAATATCCCATTAATTCCTACAGATTGGTGAGATCAAAGATCTATAATTTTATTATATAAAACATCGCGCGTCGAAGAAACAAAATGATGGTAGGTACCTATTCGTGATTCATCGTATGCATAGAAGGTTGACCCACATAAAATTTGTTAAAAAAAATTGAAAACGGACTGTAGTAGGTACCTAAGTACGATCGTAGTTTTTATCTATTTCGCCGTAGGTACCTATAATAGATAATAGGTAGGTAATTCTATTCAAGTATTCACCTATCAGTATAGTCAGTGCCCATGTCAGTGCCTAGTTACCTACAAGGATTTCACCTGATTGCGCTGTGTGCTCATTCCATATAAGAAAAACAAATTAGGTTGGTAGCACTGAATAAGAAGGGGGAGGTACTGAAGGTTTTCGTAGCGGCAACGTCGCAAACTTTGTTTTGATTTGATATTTTGATCATTTATTTCTAACCTCAAAAACAGTCTGGACTCTGGAATTTTTTCCTTTTGAGTTTTGATTTCGTCGGCTGACAGGAGCAAAGTGGAGTGAAGTAGATATTGGAAATTATCTAGAACAAAATGCCTGTAAGTATTAAATTTCTGTGTAGTTTTCTAGTTTATTGTCCCTAGTATCCTTTTTCGAATTGGTTTTCACGGTCGGGTTTCTATTTGAACGGATGAAATAGGATAAAATTTGCTTCGGATATCGCTCTTCCCTCTGAACCCTTATGGACTGTTATAACTTGTCTATTCTCCGGCCTATTATTATGACAAGGCAGTCACCCTTATTTACTAGAGTATATTATAAAATCAAGATCCATTCACATTTCACACACTGATCGCTCTATCTCCAGAACCACAACACCTAGCAAGCTGAAATTTGGTAGGAATATTCCTTTTATGGTCTAGGTGTGCAATAAGAAAGGATTTTGCGAAACTCTAAACCAATCCTGAGATATGATCAATTTTTGATCCCTAAAATCTCCATAAATACACAGAGTGCAGGGACTGCGGGAGAGAAATGTTCCGCTCTCGACCAAAATTTTGAGTTTCGTTTATGTTTTTAGTTTGATAACTATGCAGCCGGCCATGCCCTCAGCTAATAGGGAGCGCACAGCGGGACCGTATTTTTTATTATTTTCTACAATTTTGGCCATGCCTCGGGATGAACTAGCGGGATTCCGGAGCGGAGCGAAGAATTATAACTATAGACAGTCTCAAGTTCACTCCTAGTTTGTAAGGAGGAGAAAGTCCATTATGGTTTTCTTTTGGCCATGCCTCGGGATGAACTAGCGGGATTCCGGAGCGAAGCGACGGAATTATAACTATAGACAGTCTCAAGTTCACTCCTAGTTTGTAAGGAGGAGAAAGTCCATTATGGTTTTCCTCATGTCTATTATTATCATCAAAGAGTACAAATAGAATTATTTGTAACCTCCTGTGTGTTTAAAACCTCCTTCTTTATTTTAGATAAAATGAGACATTTGATGTCGAAAATGAAAGAGCTAAAAAGTTCTTGTTTGACATCTTTTTACCATCTTGGTTTTGACATTTTGTATAACTCAGCTAATAGGGAGCGCGCAGCGGGACCGTATTTTTTATTATTTTCTACAAGTTCGGCCATGCCTTTTCTACAATTTTGGCCATGCATCGGGATGAACTAGCGGGATGAAATTATAACTATAGACAAACTCAAGTTCACTCCTAGTTTGTAAGGAGGAGAAAGTCCATTATGGTTTTCCTCATGTCTATTATTATCAAAGAGTACAAATAGAATTATTTGTAACCTCCTGTGTGTTTAAAACCTCCTTCTTTATTTTAGATAAATGAGACATTTGATGTCGAAAATGAAAGAGCTAAAAAGTTCTTGTTTGACATCTTTTTACCATCTTGGTTTTGACATTTTGTATAACTTACCCAAGTTCTTATTTATTATGTTTCCCTGTTATTATCTATTTATACTATCGGCTGAGACTCAAAAGTCCTATTATGCCAAGAAAAAGTCCCATTTTGAGATCTATTTAAAAATTGTTGACAAGAAATCAAGCTTATTTGCGCTTCTAAATTTGCACAATTTCATTTTACTCATGAAAACCGCTCAAACAAACTCTGTTGTCTTTTTTCCCGGGTTGAGACTCGAACTCGCGACGTTGACAAGAAATCAAGCTTATTTGCGCTCCTAAATTTGCACAATTTCATTTTACTCATGAAAACCGCTCAAACAAACTCTGTTGTCTTTTTTCCCGGGTTGAGACTCGAACTCGCGACCTGTAGGCTATGCGTCTTTCCGTCTGAGCCACTGAGACCGCTAAAAAGAACCTATCGGGCATCGTCCATATTCTTGTTATGTACAGTTGTTCTCTATTTTTGTATACTTTACCTATAAATCGTGTGTACAGATATTCAATTTTTTTCAAAGTCTTGATTATTTTCTCCTTATTACTATTCACAGATATTTTGAGATTCCTTGTTATGTACAGTTGTTCTCTATTTTTGTATACTCTACCTATAAATCGTGTGTACAGATATTCAATTTTTTTCAAAGTCTTGATTATTTTCTCCTTATTACTATTCACAGATATTTTGAGATTTTTTGTAATGTACATAGAGGATCCCCAATTTCATATTTTGTAAAAATTTTCCTAATTACATATTTTTTTTTTTTCATTTTCATGACATTTTGTTTGATTGTCTTCTCCTTTTCTTTTCTGTATTTTTTATAAATTAACCTTTTGAAAAAATAAGTAAAAGAAAAAAATCGGAGATTCTCAATCTCTTTCCAATTGAAACAAAAACATTTTTATACTTCTCTTTTAGTGTAAGATATTTGAAGATAAAGATGTTTTCATTTTATTGAAATGATTATTTTTTTCTCTCAATGGACAAAAAAGAAATTTTTTAATATGGATATGGTGGCACAATCACACTCTATGTAAAGCTGTTATTTTCAGAACATACATACACCATTTTATTGCTAGGATGAGGTTGAAAAGTTCCTCTACACCAACAGTCTAAAGAAGGTCATAATGTAATGGGTTTTCCTCTCACTGAAAGTTGGTGTTAATGCGATTACTATTCTAACATGGCCTTCTTTCTTTAGCTAAAAAAGCTGCCCCAGCTCAAGCTGCCCAGAAGCCTGCAGCCCCTGCTGCAGCCAAGAAGCCTGCAGCCCCTGCTGCTGCTGCCAAAAAGCCTGCAGCCCCTGCTGCTGCTGCTGCCAAGAAGCCTGCAGCCCCTGCTGCTGCCCAACCAGCAGCCAAGAAAGCCAAACCTGCTGCTGCTCAACCTGCTCAGCCAGCTAAGGGAGCCAAAGCTCAGGACAAGAAACCTGCAGCCCCTGCTCAGCAAGCTAAGGGAGGCAAAGCTGCACCTGCTAAGGCAGCACCAGCCAAAGGTAAGTTGGCAAGTATTTGGAATAATACAATTGATGTCTTGGGCTCCAAGAAATAACCAACAAAGGGGTTAATTATATTGCTTTGTTTAACACTTTCCGTGCCAAGCCTAAAATCGTGAAATACCCCCTCTGGCTGTGGTTGTCAGTTGGATCCGTCTGACACGCTTCAAATGGCCATAGTAGGTGTTAGTCGGATCTGACTGACGCGGCATGGAAAGTGTTAAATTTTAGCAGTATGACTAGGAAATTTTGTTGAATATAGCCAAAGCCTATCTGTTTGTAGGTTGTGTACATAATTTTGTTATTGATTCATGTTGAAGGACATTTATTTTGTGTTTGTTGTCTATTAGGGGTCTCACATTAAATAATAATATTTAAAAAAATAAATGAGTTTAAAATATTTCTGATTCTTCTACCAGCCCCTGCAGCTGCTCCTGTTAAAAAGCCAGCCAAGGAGCTTAATTGATTTGAGATCAATGCTTGTTTCCTAGTTATTTATTTGAGGTCAAAGCTTGTTCCATAGTTATTGATTTGAGGTCAAAGCTTGTCCCCTAGTTATCTATTTGAGGTCAAAGCTTGTTCCATAGTTATTGATTTGAGGTCTAAGCTTCTTTTGTAGTTATTGAGGTAAAAGTCTGAATCAACAAAACCAGTAAAAATGTTTGCTTTCATCGGAATGTGAAGAAGAACGATCGTGTGTAACTTAAGTAAGGTATGTAAATGCAGTTATGTACCTACCCAGCTATAACCGAATTTTCCATTTGTTTACAAAATTTCGCCTGTACAGTCTCGCTAAATAGAGACATGCGTTGTGAACACTACCCTATCTTTTACCTCTCTCCCATCAGCCTATCACAGTGCAATACTTATTTGCCTCGTACCTACCCAATGGTACATATCGATGTAAATCCAACCACATGAACATAGCGTCTGTGAGGGGGTTTTCTGCTGATTAATTTTTGTTTGCTGACCAGGAAATGTTAATGTTCCAAAACCTTTCGTACCTAGCCTACTAAAATATCCCACAAATTCCTACAGATTGGTGAGATCAAAGATCTATAATTATATAAAACATCGCGCGTCGAAGAAACAAAATGATGGTAGGTAGATACCTATTCGTGATTCATCGTATGCATAGAAGGTTGACCCACATAAAATTTGTTTAAAAAAATTGAAAACGGACTGTAGTACCTAAGTAATCGTCAAATTGTTCAACACATTGAGTGAACGTCTGGCAACATTGCATTCCATTATCTGTTATTCATACAACAAACATTGTAGTCCTAGGTCCAACAAGTGCCCTCCCTAAGAGAAGGTCATTTAGACGTACCCAGTGTAGTACGCACTAGGAATTCTTGCTAAGTAAGTGGTTACTATTTTCTAGAAGTACCTGAGGAAGCTGGCACATAGGTACTATGGAAAAACCTCTCCAGTCGTGGAGTGGCACAGTGTAGTTATAAATCAGGAGACTGGAGTATGAACTTACCTACCTACATGTGCCCATCATTTCCTAGATTTACGAGGAGTAAAATCCAGTAATGTTTATCATATGTGACATACTGTACTGTAGGAGAAAATTGTGATTCTAGGAAAAAATCCATGTTTCGATGAATCGGTAATTTTGACAATGGTTGTGTCTGTATACAGAAAGCATGGAAATTCAAGGGTTGTCTAGTCCCTTAATCCCTTCAAAATAGAAGGGAAGTAGACTCATTGTATCAAATACTTAACACTTATCAATTTGTGTGAATTAATTAGCAGTCGTTTCCAATGTGAGAGATCTAGCCTAGAAGTCTTGATTTATGGCTTTTTAATTGTTTGAACTGACATTGGAGCCATTGTGATTAGCTCAGTTGTGAAAACAATCTCATGTGAGGTGTAAATATGGGTCACTCCAAATAGATAATCATTATCAAGTCCCTCTTGTGCATGGGAATAGGTCTTAGATAAAATCGAATATCTAATGCGATGCGATCATTTGGTAAGGCCACTAGTCTCGAACTTTTACTCGGATCATCTTCAGAAAAGAATCAGATTATCTCCAGAAAAGTGGAATGTTGTTCAATTGCAAAATTTTCTTATCTGTCCTGGAAATGAAAAAGAAATAAAGAAGTCCATTTATTTTTGAAGTACATATTTAATACCTAGGCACTTGGGAATATGTATTCCATTATTTTATTAAGTGCGTAAAGATGTAGGGAAAGTGAAAAAAAAAAAAAAAAAAAAAAAACGCTATCAATTCAAATTTGCATTTTAGCAGTAGGTAAATCCAGTATGGTTTACATAACTAATTTTATTATTAGAAGTAGCTCTACCTTTCCTAATACCTACACACTTGAGTACTTATCTACTGAAGTAATCATGACAGAGAAAATATTAATATTGGATGTTTCGCAATTTCTCCTTCTTTGGGCGTTCTTTTTGTGTCGAGTACCATGTGACTACAATTTATTATTGGCACTCAATTTCGTGTTTAACATTCTAAAGACGCCTGTATTTACATCGTGACCGTATGACTCATTCATACTAGTGTGTCACATATTATTCTATGTGATGTAGGTACCTAGTGAGAAATATACCACGCGTAGTTTCTTTGTAACCGATGCTTGGGGAAAATATTGAAAATTAATATCTGATGAAATTTATGTTAATTCAAACCCAGAATATCTACCCGAGATAAAATCTTCTGATCTTCATCAGTGTGGACAGTGATTAAGATTTAAGAACTTGGTTCCTGAAGCGCCAGGGTGCGGGTTTGAATCCCAACAGTTTATCTTCTTTTAATTGATAAAATTTCACTGTAAAATATTTACCAAGAGTTTAATAAATTGTTATTATTGTAAGTTTGTTCCGACTCAACTATTAAATTATTTTTTACAACTTGATCAAGTTTGCCCAACATGTGTCTAATGAAGTCCTGTTATCTCTTGTTTCAGCTGTGACCTTTACTCCCTTCTCAATTGTGGTGGAGAGACACCAAATTCAAGAAAAACAACTACGCCGACCTTATGGACAATCAACTAGCAAAAGTAAGTCAACCTAGAGGATCAGTTGCATGGATATCTTTTTTGGTCGGATGTACACGGAGATTTTAGGATGATATTTCACTTCCAAATAAGTTACCATTTAGTTTTAATTAAAGGGTACGTAAGAATAGATTTATGGGCCGTACTAAGCTCACATTTCTTCAAGGTCCGGGCCAAAATATAGGTAACATTTGCAGGTAGATTTTCTGTTTTAGCATCTGACAAATTTTCGATGATGTGTTTCAACATCTTCATAAATATCCGGTTTAACATGGGACTAAAACCTGACGTTTGGATTGGTATAGTAGGTCCTCGTCTCTGTGTTTCTAACACTGCGTTTGTCTTTCTGTCCCCCAGTATCCTGCTAGTGGCACCCCACTATTTATGACTCAGTGTGGAGACGACTTCAACGCTCTACAATGTGAACTCATTGCCACTCGGCGATCCAACGACGCTCTAGTCCTGGAAAATAATGTAAGTGTCAACTAACCACTAAAGAAGGTTGGTACGGACAGAAGGCTGAAAACACAGGAGTCAGATTTTCAGCGCGCTGGTACCCAGAGTTAACCTAACATAGTAAACTCAGAGTCGGGCTGGTTCAAGCTGGGACTCAGCGGCGATAAGATTACTAGCGTTTACCGTGCTTGGACTTGTTTCCTTGTATGTGTTCGTTTTGAAAGCCGGTCTACGCAGGTCGACGCTGCAGGTACGTTGGAAATCTGATTCCACTGTGTTTTCAGCCAAAAATGCGTCCACACAACAGTCGATCAACATTGACTGGAACCATTCTACGTCCTAACCAAACCCACTAAGTACCTCCTACCTCCTAGCAAACCCACTAAGTACCTCCTAGCAAACCCACTAAGTACCTCCTAGCAAACCCACTAAGTACCTCCTAGCAAACCCACTAAGTACCTCCTAGCAAACCCACTAAGTACCTCCTAGCAAACCCACTAAGTACCTCCTAGCAAACCCACTAAGTACCTCCTAGCAAACCCACTAAGTACCTCCTAGCAAACCCACTAAGTACCTCCTAGCAAACCCACTAAGTACCTCCTAGCAAACCCACTTCCTTACATATCCCATCATCCTTTCATTCTCCTGCACAGAAACTACGTATCGATCTGAAGGAAATGGCAGCAAAGTTTACAAGCTCAGAGAATCGGGCCGGTAAAACGATTCATGAACTGAGGGGCCCGATAGAAGCTAATCAGGAGGAACATGAGAAAGAATTGAATACACTGCGCAAGCAATACGCGGAGAAGATTGAGAAAATACGCGAGTATACACTGAACCTATTGCATTTGACACGGCATAAGTAAGTGAAAGGCTCTTCAAATGCGGGTCTTGATGTTGTCATAGAGATGGCGTTTCTTCGTTTTCTATGCTACAAGGTTTGACGCAAACAAAATAATCTACTTTAATGAAAGCATGTTATAAATACTTCTGCTGAATTTATTAAACTCCGAAGCAAATGACATAAATTTTTAGTACCGTTGGGTGGTTGTTTTTACATTGAATACATGTTTTGCGCGATTCTGATTAATCAATGAATATTTGTTTTCTTTGCCCTTCCCAGGTATCAAACCCGGATCTCCGTACTCAAAAGCAACATGCAAGTGCAGCAGAAGAACGACCTAAAGGCACGCCAGGAGATTGAAGTGATATGGCAACAGCGCATGGACGCCTACAGGAATGAATTGACGCAGAAGTTTAATAATCTGTTGGACAGTGTTGCCACTATACAAGGTGAGTAATAAGTGATTTGGCAGCAGCGTTTATCGCAAGATAGCGTGTATCGCAACTTTGCACGTCAATTTGGACGCCACTGAAACTATTATAATGGTTATACAGGGACCAAAGTACCGAGATTTGTCTCTCAATATATGCGACGCAGCATTCAAAAAGTACTCGAGGAAATGGCCACCACATGGCTCATGTTTAGAGACAACAGTGTCACCTCAATATATGCGACGCAGCATTCAAAAAGTACTCGAGGAAATGGCCACCACATGGTTCATGTTTAGAGACAACAGTGTCACACGATATGAGAGACATGCTTCCTCAGGATAGTGATTGTCTCTCAAAATAAGCAAAGAAGCACACTAAGTGTTTTGCATATTACAACCTTTTCTCCCACATTACAGAAGTCAGGATAGTGATTGTCTCTCAAAATAAGCAAAGAAGCACACTAAGTGTTTTGCATATTACAACCTTTTCTCCCACATTACAGAAAACCTCAGGATAGTGATTGTCTCTCAAAATAAGCAAAGAAGCACACTAAGTGTTTTGCATATTACAACCTTTTCTCCCACATTACAGAAAACAAGCGGAAAAACGAGGAGGCGTTCCTGGCTGATATTCAAAATCACAAGAATGTCATCGAGAATTTGCAACTGGAGAATCGGATGCTCAAAGAGAAACTGGATGCCCTACAGGTGACACTGGACCAGTTCAAAGAGAACAATGCACATCTGCGAGAGAAGCTGATGAAGCAAGAGGAAACGGTGAATAGGCTGCAGCACACAGTGAAACAAGGCGTGGAAGAGCGGGCTTCGCTTGAGACATCTCTCACCGACCTGAGAAAGAAACTCAAGGCGGGGAAAGTCACGAAGGTTGGCGAAAAGGCAAAAGATGTCGCGAAGGTTGGCGAGAAGGTGAAAGATGCGGTGAAAGGTGACACTACTCCTAAGGACGGGCAGAGAGCGAGGAGTGAAACCAAGAGTATGACGTCGGAGAAAGAGGTGAAAGCTGAGAAACAGGTAAAGAAACCTGCCCCTGCCCATGTCCACGCCCCCCCGCTTAAAGTGTGGAAGTGAGTGAGAAGTGTGTGGTTCATCTGTGGGAGACTGTGGCCACACTTTGAGTTTAAATTTGGATTATAGGAGAAAGAGGTAAAAGCTGAGAAACAGGTAAAGAAACCTGCCCCTGCCCATGTCCACGCCCTCCCGCTTAAAGTGTGGAAGTGAGTGAGGAGTGTGTGGTTCATCTGTGGGAGACTGTGGCCACACTTTGAGTTTAAATTTGGATTATAGTTGATCTAATTGAATGAAACAATCTGATAAGTTGATTTTTTTTTTATGTTTATTTAACAATAGTGTAAGTACACACTAAATATAGAACCTTAATAAGACTACAGAACCTTCAACATTTAGACTGGCATATCAATCAAATTTAGTCCGATTGGATCTCAAAGTGTGGCTTTTGACATTAGATGAGTTTAAAGTGACTTTGAAATAATAAAGCTTGAATGGTATGAGTGAAATGTTTGTATTTAATCTTGGGTGTAGTGAAATGTATGTCTGTTTGAGCATTTAATATTGGTCTAATATTGTATTTTGCTTATGCTTTACCAATACGTGCGTGCAACTGCGTGTAATGTTGGGAGGAGGGGTTATGTAGTTACAATTGTTGCATCAATTACCTGTATTGTGAGCTAAGATCGACCATTGTATTTTCTTGCCACTATTTATTCATTATGTTTGTTTTATTTTGACTTATAAATGATTATTTATAACATCTTCTTATATTATAAAATCAAGATCGATTCACATTTCATATTTCACACACTGATCGCTCTATCTCCAGAACCACACCTAGAAAGCTGAAATTTGGTAGGAATATTCCTTTTATGGTCTAGGTGTGCAATAAGAAAGGATTTTGCGAAACTCTAAACCGCAAAATGGTGTAACCTGACAAGGGTTGAAATACCCTGTAAAAGTGGAATAGGTTATGGCTTTTTTCTTGCTAATAAATTTGCTTTTTCTCTTGATGGGATTCGCACTGACTCTTTGATTCCCTCTGTGAAAAATGTGTCCAAAGTATCGTCATACTTACGTGGTCTAATATTTCGTGAAATTCCATACCTCGGCCTGGAATTGAACCTACTCCCTCCTGATTACCAGGCGAGCATTTCGACCATTGCTCTAGTAAGGTAGGTACAGAATATAGACACTTCCAAGTCAAGGATGAAAGTCTCGTATTCAACAAGGGAACCGTGTGTTTTTTCTTCCTTGATTATTTCTTTCAAGTATGACACCTACCCAGCTATAACCGAATTTTCCATTTGTTTACAAAATTTCGCCTGTACAGTCTCGCTAAATAGAGACATGCGTTGTGAACACTACCCTATCTTTTACCTCTCTCCCATCAGCCTATCACAGTGCAATACTTATTTGCCTCGTACCTACCCAATGGTACATATCGATGTAAATCCAACCACATGAACATAGCGTCTGTGAGGGGGTTTTCTGCTGATTAATTTTTGTTTGCTGACCAGGAAATGTTAACGTTCCAAAACCTTTCGTACCTAGCCTACTAAAATATCCCATAAATTCCTACAGATTGGTGAGATCAAAGATCTATAATTATATAAAACATCGCGCGTCGAAGAAACAAAATGATGGTAGGTACCTATTCGTGATTCATCGTATGCATAGAAGGTTGACCCACATAAAATTTGTTTAAAAAAATTGAAAACGGACTGTAGTACCTAAGTACGATCGTAGTTTTTATCTATTTCGCCGTAGGTACCTATAATAGGTAATTCTATTCAAGTATTCACCTATCAGTATAGTCAGTGCCCATGTCAGTTTGTCAGTGCCTAGTTACCTACAAGGATTTCACCTGATTGCGCTGTGTGCTCATTCCATATAGAAAAACAAATTAGGTTGGTAGCACTGAATAAGAAGGGGGAGGTACTGAAGGTTTTCGTAGCGGCAACGTCGCAAACTTTGTTTTGATTTGATCATTTATTTCTAACCTCAAAAACAGTCTGGACTCTGGAATTTTTTCCTTTTGAGTTTTGATTTCGTCGGCTGACAGGAGCAAAGTGGAGTGAAGTAGATATTGGAAATTATCTAGAACAAAATGCCTGTAAGTATTAAATTTCTGTGTAGTTTTCTAGTTTATTGTCCCTAGTATCCTTTTTCGAATTGGCTTTCACGGTCGGGTTTCTATTTGAACGGATGAAATAGGATAAAATTTGCTTCGGATATCGCCCTTCCCTCTGAACCCTTATGGACTGTTATAACTTGTCTATTCTCCGGCCTATTATTATGACAAGGCAGCCACCCTTATTTACTAGAGTTAATCTAATTCAAGGATAACTATTAATCCACCTTTCGACCTTAGTAAATTCGAAATTACCGTTTCTTGGCACCGTTTTACAATACTTCTAGGCTCATCTACAGTCACACATTACCTCTGAAAATGCTTCTCCAAGCTTTCTCAGAGGTACATGTGATGTTGGAGTAGTGGTAGGTAAGTTAGCTCCTTAATCTACTTGTATGAACATTCGATTCAGTTTCATAATGATGTGTTCAGAGGTGATTTCTCACAGCTTTTCTCTTGTGTCTTGCTCATTATTCCTCTAATTGTAGGCTCCTGCTGAAAAGAAATCTGCCCCCAAGAAGACTGGGGCAGCAAGTGGTGGTGCTGGAGGTGCTACCAAGAAAGCTGCTGCTCCCGCTCAAGCTAAGAAAGAGACCAAGCCTACGCCTGCTGCTGCCACAGCTAAGAAGCCAGCACAAGCTCAACCTGCCGCAGGTAAATCAAGGGGGTACAAGTGTTAAATCATTTACATTTATATCTCTACTACCATTTCCATTTGACAAAGTGCAAGAGATTTTTCTTAACCATAAAAGAGAACCTCTATTAAAATGGATATGGTAGGAGTTGGCCTGGTCTCCCCAGCCATGTCAGCCATGTGCCTTCTAACATTACTCTTTTTTTGAGCCTCTAAATATAGCTGGTTGAACCATTTAAATTCCCCCCCCCCCAATTTTATTAATAAGACTTTCTAATTTGAAATGATGTTACAGGAAAAATATCTGCTGGAAAGGATAAAGGTTGGAGGCAAGACATCAAACTTTGGAAATGCTGTCAGTCTTGAAAGACAAAAGACCAAGGTCATCCTTACTGCTGATGTTGCTTTCTCAAAGAGGTAAAGTAATTTTATGACGAAGGTGACTGTTTTATGACGACCAGGAGAAGGCATTTGTGTATTAGCCACCTGTACCTATGGTTACCTGATAAAGTAATTTTATGACGAAGGTGACTGTTTTATGACGACCAGGAGAAGGCATTTGTGTATTAGCCACCTGTACCTATGGTTACCTGATTGTATTGAAAACAGAAGGAGTGGCTTCAAAGCCAAACCAAATCAGTGTATTATTGACATCTCCAGGGAATGATGTCTTTCAAGGTTCTACTGATATTGATTGACTGTTTTATGATTAGGTGTACATACTTGTATTTTTGATGGTCTCACCTTTTAATTAATCTGCTCTACTCCATACAGGTATCTGAAGTACTTGACTAAGAAATACCTGAAGAAAAACAACTTGAGAGATTGGTTGAGAGTTGTGGCCAACAAGAAAGACTCATATGAACTCAGATACTTCCAGGTGAGTGAGACATCCAGTAAAAATGGTGTAACCTGACAAGGGTTGAAATACCCTATAAAACAGGAATAGGTTATGGCTTTTTTCTTGCTAATAAATTTGCTTTTTCTCTTGATGGGATTTGCACTGACTCTTTGATTCCCTCTGTGAAAAGTGAAGAAGTTTCAAGTGTAGGAAATGCTCAGTCAACTATCCAGGTAGCAACTATAATATTAATCTCTTCACACTTGGTGTTTGGGAACGGTAGTAAATTTGCTAAAGACACTAATCAAAACACTGACTCTTTGATTCCCTCTGTGAAAAGTGAAGAAGTTTCAAGTGTATGAAATGCTCAGTCAACTATCCAGGTAGCAACTATAATATTCATCTCTTCACACTTGGTGTTTGGGAATGGTAGTAAATTTGCTAAAGATACTAATCAAATAAATTAAAAAGAAATTTGACGGATGCATAATGTCATCATAGGCAGTAAAATTGTTTGATGGCAAGTAATAGAACTAGTTATAAGCTATATCCCAGGTATTCATTTCTAATAGCCCAGCTCTGGACTGTGGATATGATGAAGTCAACAGGAAACACCAGAACTCTACTTAGTTCTTCTCTTTACTATGATTTTACTATGGTTGATGTGTTGATTTGTGATACCAATACCATTCCATGCCTCATTTAGCAGTAACTTCTTTTATAGAGGTCAAATGCACTTGATTGGATGTGACTGTAAAGATCTCTTGGTCTCTTTTTGTCTGTGTAATAGTTCACCTCTTGTGTAACATGTCCCTCATCAGTAGAAAAGCTGAGAATATTGCCATTTAAGTAGGTACATCTTCATATCTGCATTTGACAAATTAATTTTTATCATTATCATCATGGGTCCCTTATCAGATGGGCAAAACACACTCCTTGGTTCCTGTTCCCTTACTTCCTCTCCCACATCCTTTAGTTAGGAGACCTAGTGTGGTGTCTCGGATGGGTGGGGTGCACCTCACTCAGGTGAATGTGTCCCCTCCACCAGGAGCTACACTCTTACCTTTGACATGTCCCGCCTTCAAATGCCAGGGGTTTCAAACAGAGTGCTCCCCTTCTCTGTGAGTAATTGAAGTCTGCTCTTCCCCTCCCTCCCTGGGGGGATATGTGCGAGTTGACCAGTCCCAGCCAAAACTGGGCAGACAAGGTGAAGAAACTTTCCCCTGGCACTCCCTGTCCTCATGCAAGGTCTGAGGACATCTTCTGACAATGTGTTTAACTCTATTCCATCTCTTTATTTTTTATTATTATTATTATTATTATGGTACTGTGCATTTTGTTTTTGAAACCCAATTGGGGGAGGGGCTAAGAAAACATCACGAAAAAAGAAAATCCTTTTCAGCACCTAATCTATTTCTATGATAAACTGGATTTTTAAAACCTTAGTCTGCTGGGGTGAAGGGACTTTTCAGTCCTATCTTAGCAGGTTAAACAAGGTGTTAAACTTGTGGTACAATATAATGGGACTTTCAATTACTCTCTAAATACGAAATTAAATTAAAATTGATTTGTCAGAGGGTGTCCTTCATTTGGTACGTCCGAGCCTATGTGGTCACGTGCGGGACGGTTAACTTGGCTACAGGTACACCGTAAAGGCTGGATGACGGTCTGTAGCCAAGGCTAAAGCCGTAGACCTTGCATTATCTTATTAGTGTACTTCGAATTTTCGTGTAGGGCTCCTTGTTTTTCTGATTTTTTGGTCTTCCTTTACACATCAATCTTAAATGCCAACTTACCTTTACTATTTAGATTTTTAATCCTAATCCTTGCTAGCCCTTATAAATCACATTTCATAAATCTACTCCCCCAGTCTTTAAGTTCATCTTCTTTATGTGCGAAGCTTTCTATTAGTTTCTTAGGAAAATTCTAGGAAAGATAAGTGTACTTAGAATTTTCGTGTAGGGCTCCTTGTTTTTCTGATTTTTTGGTCTTCCCTTACACATTAATCTTAAATGCCAACTTACCTTTACTATTTAGATTTTTAATCCTCATCCTTGCTAGCCAATATAAATCCCATTTCATAAATCTACTCCCCCAGTCTTTAAGTTCATCTTCTTTATGTGCGAAGCTTTCTATTAGTTTCTTAGGAAAATTCTAGGAAAATCTTCAATTAATTCTTCTTCGGAGATTTCAGCTTGTTTATAGTTATTGATTTGAGATCAGTTTGAGATTTCAGCTTGTTTTATAGTTATTGATTTGAGATCAAAGCTTGTTTCCTAGTTGTCAGTTTGAGATTTCAGCTTGTTTTATAGTTATTGATTTGAGGTCAAAGCTTGTTTCCTAGTTATCAGTTTGAGATTTCAGCTTGTTTTATAGTTATTGATTTGAGATCAAAGCTTGTTTCCTAGTTATCAGTTTGAGATTTCAGCTTGTTTTATAGTTATTGATTTGAGATCAAAGCTCGTTTCCTAGTTGTCAGTTTGAGATTTCAGCTTGTTTTATAGTTATTGATTGGAGGTCAAAGCTTGTTTCCTAGTTATCAGTTTGAGATTTCAGCTTGTTTTATAGTTATTGATTTGAGATCAAAGCTTGTTTCCTAGTTATCAGTTTGAGATTTCAGCTTGTTTTATAGTTATTGATTTGAGATCAAAGCTTGTTTCCTAGTTATCAGTTTGAGATTTCAGCTTGTTTTATAGTTATTGATTTGAGGTCAAAGCTCGTTTCCTAGTTATCTATTTGAGGTCAAAGCTTGTTCCATAGTTATTGATTTGAGGTCTAAGCTTCTTTTGTAGTTATTGAGGTAAAAGTCTGTTTCCTAGTGGGTGAAGGCCTTATTTCTATCTATTTATTTCCTAGTCACTGGATTGTTTGACCTTGGTATTAAAGAGTTCTAAGATTTAGACATCTCGAGACTTCCTTCTTGATCTTCATGTAGATGTAGAATTTCAGAGGGGCTGTCCTGGTGTTCCCTGCATTGAACGTGGTAGGTAAGTAAATTGATGAGTTCTATGTGTACTTAAAAGTCTGTTTCCTAGTGGGTGAAGGCCTTATTTCTATCTATTTATTTCCTAGTCACTGGATTGTTTGACCTTGGTATTAAAGAGTTCTAAGATTTAGACATCTCGAGACTTCCTTCTTGATCTTCATGTAGATGTAGAATTTCAGAGGGGCTGTCCTGGTGTTCCCTGCATTGAACGTGGTAGGTAAGTAAATTGATGAGTTCTATGTGTACTAGAGCTTGGGTTATAACAGAGAAGAATTTAGGTATGGCTTGTTTACTATTAACTTGACAAAAGTAACTTTGGAATCGGTATTCATTTCCAAAAGTTTCTGTTTCTTGTCTCTTGTCACCCTCACCCGTCCTGATACTAATCACGCCCGATGTTGCTTGTTTCATTGGATCAAT
Organism: Diaphorina citri; assembly: GCF_000475195.1. Classification (NCBI taxonomy): domain Eukaryota; kingdom Metazoa; phylum Arthropoda; class Insecta; order Hemiptera; family Psyllidae; genus Diaphorina; species Diaphorina citri. The sequence continues at coordinate 33,327 of NW_007379100.1, forward strand.
TCAAGTGTAATTATTTTGAGCCCAACCCTCATAGGAAGATTGAGCGAGAGGTGTCTTTGATGAAGACTTTATTATTATTTTCATTTTTTTTTTTTTTTAACCAAGTGAGGTAAGGTGCTTCTTCATTCACAAAAAAGCCCCTCTGAGACTAAGGTGTAGGGACAAAACAGCCCCAAAAGATTGGTTAAGCCTCTACCAATATACGAAGTGAGGTTTACCAGACCAGAATTAGGAACTGACATGAAAACAAGGTGATTAATTATGTACCCGGTTTGATTAGTTTCTGTTTCTTGTCACCCGTCCTGATATTAATCACGCCCGATGTTGCTTGTTTCATTGGATCAATTCAAGTGTAATTATTTTGAGCCCAACCCTCATAGGGAGATTGAGCGAGAGGTGTCTTTGATGAAGACATTATTATTATTATTATTTTTTAACCAAGTGAGGTAAGGTGCTTCTTCATACACAAAAAAGCCCCTCTGAGACTAAGGTGTAGGGACAAAACAGCCCCAAAAGATTGGTTAAGCCTCTACAGGGTGTCTACCAGACTGGAAAACCGGGAAAAGTCAGGGAATTTCATGGGGACTGGAGGAAAAGTCAGGGAAAAGTCAGGGAATTTCACGAAAAAGTGCCAAAAATCGAAAAAAGTCAGGGAATTTTTCAAAGCCTAAAAAAAAAGACAAAGAAAGATTTCAATTAAAAAAGTATGCAACCATGAAGGGGCAACATATAATCTCTCAAAAATTTCCCTGCGGCGCTGAAGTTTTGTCTCTTCATGAAAAAGTTTTGGGAATATTTCAAAGCCTATAAAACGAGAAAAAGACTTTGGTCAGTAAAAAAAGTATGCAACCTTGAAGGAGCTATGGAAAAAGTTTTGGGAATATTTCAAAGCCTATAAAACGAGAAAAAGACTTTGGTCAGTAAAAAAAAGTATGCAACCCTGAAGGAGCTACTTAAATTTTCTCGAAAAAAATTTCGCCTGCGGCGCTGTCATTTTGTGTTCTATAGAAATGTATTGGGGGGAATAACTATACTCGTCTTTTACACGCATTTAATTACATAAAAAACTGACACATGACAAGCTACAGGTTACATACTTACTGAAAAGTTTGGCCTGAGGCCCTGAAGATTACACCTTTGACAAGTCTGCTTCTCTTACTATTGTAGACCAAAATCTTCAAAAAATTTGCCTGCGGCGCCAAATTTTGTGTTTTTGATAACTAAGTTTTTTTATATTAGAGACCAAAATTTTCGTCTGTGGCCACAAAAAATTCAATTTCGTTAATTCTGGTTTCTATAAATTGTAGCTCACAATTTTCAAAAATTTCGCCTGCGGCGCTGAATGTAGTACTTATGTATGTATCAACTCTCTCAAAATACTTACCTATCCCTCCCCTAAGTAGCAAGTAGCCATCTTTCCCCTCCTCCTGAAAGGAGTCAAAAAGAGGGGGTAGTCAAACCATTTTTGGGAAGAGGATACCTACATAATATATTAGGTTTTTTGCTTTCCTTAGGCCTTAGGCCTGTTTTTTATTCTGATATAACTGATGTGAGCATCAACATTTGAATTTTTTGTGTTTTATTTTCACTTCCCCACCCTGGCATCATGTTCCCCTACAATAACATTTGCTTCCCCTCAAATGCTAACTGATGTAGACTGATGTGACTCCGGACTTGCATCTGGTTTGACATTTGCGCTGTTTTTGAAACAGCGCGGAATAAATTGAAAGTTCATTATTCTTCCACTAGGGTCGCAGAGGCGTTTCCAAAAAATTCATCCCCACTCTGATGTGAGCATGATGTAAGAAGATGCGAGCATCTTCTTACATCATGTAGCATCATAAAATAAAATAGCCTTAAAATGTAGGAGAATCTTCTCCTCAACTTCCTACAATTCCCCTGACCCCCTACATGGTTTTTGGTAGTTGGGGGTCAAGGGGAGGTTTCTTCAGACCTAGATTTTTGTCCGAGCTCATTCTCTCTTCTGCTTTCAGACTGGAATGTTCTCTCTGCTCCCTCTCTACTCTCTGTGATATCTCCAAATATTTCAACATGATTTTTTTTTTTTTTTTCAACAAGAGTTTCCATTAGAGTATTTAAGATGACCAAGGAGTCTTTTCTATGTAACTTTTCACGAAGGTCCTCATCGATTCTTCCGTGATAAGTAATAAGGAATCATATAAAGTATCAAAAAAAGGGATTTTTTTTCCAAGTCTGAAGCAATATTGACTTTGGTTGATATCTGGATAAGTGATAGAATAGAATAGAAAGTAAATAAAAATCTGGTGCGAACATCACACGACTTTCCTTATCCTATTAAATGATAATTATTTGAGTGTTCTTTTACCTTAACTTTTACAATATCTCTAACCGTTAAGTCAGTAACCGCCAGAAAGCGGTCAAAATACCGCCAACCGCAGCACTTATCTCAACTAAATGTATTGTGTTGCATCCTTGTCACATTTGTGAACTATATACCAAATTTCAAGTCTCTAGCTCATACCGTTCCGGAGATATTAAATTACACCGAAAACCGCCAAAAAGCGGCAAAATACTACCAAGCGTTGCACCGATCTTAACCAATAGTTTCGTGCCGCATCCTTGTCACATTTGACAGCTACATACCAAATTTCAAGTCTCTACTTACTAGCTCTTACTGTTTTTGAGATATTTTGTTTACAGACAGACAAGGAAGGACAGACACACGGACCAATGGCTGAAACTTTGGATTTAGGCTCTAGGGACCGCAAAAGGTGTTTTGGCACTAAAAACTGACCATCGAAAATTTGACCCGATAACATTACTTTCCTTCCTATAGGATAAGGAAAGTAAAAAACTCCCTTGTTTGATACCGCGAACAGGTGATTTATCACAGAAGAAAATTTTCTATCCTAAATTACTCCCCGTGTAATACTGATAAGTCACCTATTCGCGGTTTGCTCGTGGTATTCGCGGTTGTTCACGGTATTCGCGGTTTGTTCTCGGTATCCGCGGTTTGTTCGCGGTATCCGCGATTGGCTCGCGGTATCCGCGGTTTGTTCGCGGTATCCGCGGTTTGTTCGCGGTATCCTCGGTTGGCTCGCGGCCCAGGATATATGAATGTGTAGCTGTAGACTGTATAATGAATGACAAACTTCAGGTTCATGCTTTTTAAAAAAATTCTGTGGAGCTGAAGATTAGGATTTCGATGAGACTGAATTTCTGAAGATTTTAGATTAAAATGTTAAAAAATTTCCCCTGCGGCGCTGTTATTATATTCTATATTGTTATTATATTCTAAAAAAAATGCCAGATCACTTATAGTAAATAACTATTAGCCAGATCAAAGAGAAATGGTTGTAGTAGTCTTGAGGTCATTATCTTGGTCAAAGGTCATTTATCTTGAAAAAATTTGGCCTGCGACCCAGTAAAAAAAAGTATGCAACCTTGAAGGAGCTACTTAAATTTTCTCGAAAAAAATTTCGCCTGCGGCGCTGTCATTTTGTGTTCTATAGAAATGTATTGGGGGGAATAACTATACTCGTCTTTTAACGTATTTAATTACATAAAAAACTGACACATGAAAAGCTACAGGTTACATACTTACTGAAAAGTTTCGACTGAGGCCCTGAAGATTACACCTTTGACAAGTCTGCTTCTCTTACTATTGTAGACCAAAATCTTCAAAAATTCGCCTGCGGCGCCAAATTTTGTGTTTTTGATAACTAAGTTTTTTAAAATTAGAGACCCAAATTTTCGCCTGTGGCCATAAAAAATTCAATTTCGTTAATTCTGGTTTCTATAAATTGTACCTCACAATTTTCAAAAATTTCGCCTGCGGCGCTGCTCATTTCCCCCTTTTTGTGTAAACCTTCATCCCCCCAAGATATGTGAATGTGTAGCTGTAGACTGTATAATGACAAACTTCAGGTTCATGCTTTTCAAAAAATTCTCCTGCGGAGCTGAAGATTAGGATTTCGATGAGACTGAATTTCTGAAGATTTTAGATTAAAATATTCAAAAATTTCCCCTGCGGCGCTGTTATTACATTCTATATTGTTACTATATTCTAAAAAAATGCCTGTTCACTTATAGTAAATACCTATTAAGTCAGATCAAAGAGAAATGGCTGTAGTAGTCTTGAGGTCATTATCTTGGTCAAAGGTCATTTATCTTGAAAAAATTTGGCCTGCGACGCAGTTATTTCATGGTGCAAATCGAGGACTCAAGACCTTACCCTAGTAGGATGAAAAAGGATTGAAGAAATTTAACAGGCCTGAGAACATTGCTTGGAAAAAAAAATCGGCTGCGGCGCAGTGGGAATAGGGTGGAAAATCTTGGAAAAGTAGACTGGAAATTTAAAAAATTGGACTGGAAAACCGGGAAAAGTCAGGGAATTTTATTTTTCCATTTTGGTAGACACCCTGCTCTACCAATATACGAAGTGAGGTTTACCAGACCAGAATTAGGAACTGACATGAAAACAAGGTGATTAATTATGTACCCGGTTTGATTCTTTTTCAGATCAACAATCAAGATGAAGATGATGAGGGAGAAGATTAAGCCACCACACCCCAACCATTCTACTTGTTTGACTTATTTATACTGTTGACTATTGTAAAGAGATATTACACCTATGGATTTTTGTAAAACCCCAATCCATAACTTGTTCACTGATTTTTTTCTTTCTTTTTATTTAGCTAAATATTTAGTAACAACCTCCGTGCCCGAATGGGTATCACACTAGGCTTGCACTCCGAAGGTCCAGGGTTCGATTCCTGGCAGGGTCGGAGTTCTTTCGACTGTGCTTGGAGTTAGGGGTGCAATCAGCCTCGTGAGGACAATTGAGGTGTCTCATGATTTTTTTTTTTTTTATCGCTTAAAACGATAGAACGTAAAATTAAAAAAAAAATATTGGAAAAAAAATGAAATTCCGTACAGTAGTTTCGAAGATACTACGATAGAAACCCGGCGCACCCGAACCGAGTCATTTGACTCGTAGCGGCAACACTGTATCGGCGTCTGACGTCATACCTATCGCTTAAAACGATAGAACGTAAAATTAAAAAAAAAAAAATATTGGAAAAAAATGAAATTCCGTACAGTAGTTTTGAAGATACTACGATAGAAACCCGGCGCACCCGAACCGAGTCATTTGACTCGTAGCGGCAACACTGTATCGGCGTCTGACGTCATACCTACATATCGCTAACCCATGGGCGTAGGAAATTAGGAATCAAGGCTGTGGACATCCTTATCATTGTTATCAGCTCGCGTTTTGATCGGTACAAATTTTCAAAAAAATGTTCAAAAATTGAACTTTTTTTGAAAAAAAATTCCAAGTCTTGAGCCTGAGCCGCCTACGGCGGCCGATTTTTGTTGGAAAATTTTCTATCCTAAAATACTCCCCGTGTAATACTGATAAGTCACCTATTTGCGGTTTGCTCGCGGTATCCGCGGTTTGTTCTCGGTATCCGCGGTTTGTTCGCGGTATCCGCGGTTGGCTCGCGGTATCCGCGGTTTGTTCGCGGTATCCGCGGTTGGCTCGCGGTATGGTACGGTTTCCTAGCGACGTGTTTTCTGCGCAGCGCGGAACCGAACACGTCGGCAGGAGCGTGAAATATATT